>NW_027264811.1:0-11183 GCF_036320965.1 Panulirus ornatus
GTGGTTTCAGAAGTGGTAGCGCAAAGATGTTTGCTTTGAAGAATGTATGTGAGAAATACTTAGAAAAGCAAATGGATTTGTATGAAGCATTCATGGATCTGGAGAAGGCATATGATAGAGTTGATAAAGATGCTCTGTGGAAGGTATTAAGAATATATCGTGTGGGAGGCAAGTTGTAAGAAGCAGTGAAAAGTTTTTATCGAAGATGTAAGGCATGTGTACGTGTAGGAAGAGAGGAAAGTGATTGGTTCTTAGTGAATGTAGGTTTGCGGAAGGGGTGTGTGATGTCTCCATGGTTGTTTAATTTGTTTATGGATGGGGCTCTTAGGGACGTAAATGCAAGAGTTTTGGAAAGAGGGGCAAGTATGCAGTCTGTTGTGGATGAGAGAGCGTGGGAAGTGAGTCAGTTGTTGTTCGCTGATGACACAGCGCTGTTGGCTGATTCATGTGAGAAACTGCAGAAGCTGGTGACTGAGTTTTGTAAAGTGTGTGAAAGAAGAAAGTTAAGAGTAAATGTGAATAAGAGCAAGGTTGTTAGGTACAGTAGGGTTGCGGGTCAAGTCAATTGGGAGGTAAGTTTGAATGGAGAAGAACTGGAGGAAGTAAAGTGTTTTAGATATCTGGGAGTGGATCTGGCAGAGGATGGAACCATGGAAGCGGAAGTGAATCATAGGGTGGGGGAGGGGGCGAACATTCTGGGAGCCTTGAAGAATGTTTGGAAGTCAAGAACATTATCTCGGAAAGCAAAAATGGGTATGTTTGAAGGAATAGTGGTTCCAACAATGTTGTATGGTTGGGAGGCGTGGGCTATGGATAGAGTTGTGCGGAGGCGGGTGGATGTGCTGGAAATGAGATGTTTGAGGACAATATGTGGTGTGAGGTGGTTTGATTGAGTAAGTAATAATAGGGTAAGAGAGATGTGTGGAAATAAAATGAGTGTGGGTGAGAGAGCAGAAGAGGGTGTTTTGAAATGGTTTGGTCACATGGAGAGAATGACTGAGGAAAGATTGACAAAGAGGATATATGTGTTAGAGGTGGAGGGAACGAGAAGTGGGAGACCAAATTGGCGGTGGAAATATGGAGTGAAAAAGATTTTGAGTGATCGGGGCCTGAACATACAGGAGGGTGAACGGCGTGCAAGGAATAGAGTGAATTGGAAGGATGTGGTATACCGGGGTCGACGTGCTGTCAATGGATTGAACCAGGGCATGTGGAGTGTCTGGGGTAAACCATGGAAAGTTGTGTGGGGCCTGGATGTGGAAAGGGAGTTGTGGTTTCGGTGCATTATTACATGACAGTTAGATACTGAGTGTGAATGAATGTGGCCTTTGTTGTCTTTTCCTAGCGCTACCTCGCACACATGAGGGGAGAGGTGGTTGTTATTCCATGTGTGGCGAGGTGGCGATGGGATAAATAAAGGTACACAGTATGAATTATGTACATGTGTATAAATTCTTACGCCTCTGTGTGTATATATATGTGTACATTGAGATGTATAGGTATGTATATTTGCATGTGTGGACGTGTATGTATATACATGTGTATGTGGGTGGGTTGGGCCATTCTTTCGTCTGTTTCCTTGCGCTACCTCGCTAACGCGGGAGACAGCGACAAAGCAAAATAAATAACTCTAATGTATCTATATATATATATATATATTGCGCTACCTCGCAAACGCGGGAGACAGCCACAAAGCAAAAAAAAAAAAAAGAAAAAAAAAAAAATATATATATATATATATATATATATATATATATATATATATATATATATATATATATATATATTCTTTCTTTCTTTCAAACTATTCGCCATTTTCCTCATTAGCGAGGTAGCGTTAAGAACAGAGGATTGGGCCTTTGAGGGAATATCCTCACCTGGCCCAATTCTCTGTTCCTTCTTTTGGAAAATTGAAAAAAAAAAACGAGAGGGGAGGATTTCCAGTCCCCCGCTCCCTCCCCTTTTAGTCGCCTTCTACGACACGCAGGGAATACGTGGGAAGTATTCTTAATCCCCTATTCCCAGGGATTATATATATATATATATATATATATATATATATATATATATATATATATATATATATATATATATATATATATATATATATATATATATATATATATATATGACTATAGTTTCATAGTGGCTATATTGCCAAGATAACTATAGTGTCTTGGTGACTATTTTATCATGAGGGTTATGATGTCATGGTGACTGCATTTTTATGGTAGCTTTTTTAATGGTTTTGATTTTGTCATCAAGGATATATCATTACACAAGCGAGATTGTCATTTAGGTTAAATCATCAGGTGACTGTATTCTCATGACTATATTGTTATGGTTTCAGTGCTGTCATGGTGAATGTATTATAATGGTAGGAATATCTCAGTGGAAGCAATAGTGGCAGGATGACTATAATTTCATGGTGGATATCATTTTCTCATAGCGATTATATTTCATTCGTTGCTATACTATCATGGTGACTATCTTGCCATAAGTTGAATATTGTCATTTAATTTGTAAAATTGATGTCAATATTGTCAAATAGACTATATGTTCATGTTGTCTGTATTGTCATGGTGGCTGTATTGTCATCGTGACTCTATGGTCATGGTGGCTATATTGCCATTAAGATTATATATTCATGGTAACTATATAACCATGATTGCTATATTAAGTGACTATATTGTCATGGTGGCTATTTGTCATTTGTTATATTTCAAGGAGGTGACCTCCTTTTCATATAGTCTATATTGTCAGCCTAGTTATATTGTCATGGTAGTTATGTCGTAGTAGTGGCTAACTTTTTCTGGTGGTATATTGCCACGATGGCCATACGAACATATCGCCGATATTGCTATGGTGATATATTGTCTTGGCGTCTAAGCTGTTAAGTGAATATTTTGTCAGCGAAATATATTATCATGATAGATATAATGTCAAGATGACTATATTTTCATGTTTGTTACATTGTCATGTTGACTATATTAGTATGGCAGCTGTATCATTACTTACAATATAATGCCATCTTGGTTTTATTATCATGGTCGTTGTAATAACTTGATGGGTACATTGTTATGGTTAATCTTGTCCTTGGGGTTATATTTTGGTTTAACTACATTTTTATTGTGATTATATGATCATGATAACAATATTTTCATGGCGGTCTACTTGATATTGTGAGCTTAACTGTATGGATATCATATCATTATGTCAATTATAGTGTCATGGTTTTTATATTGCGATGGTGTTTATGTCAACATGGTGATTATATTATCATGATTGGTGTATGGATGGTAAATATATTGCAATGTCGGTTATATTTCTTTGAGATTATTCTATCATGGTGAATATATTTTCATGGTAGCTATATTGTTATGGTAGGTTTATTTTCATGGATGTTATGTTGTTTTCCTAGCTATACTGTCATTGTGGCTATATTGTAATAATAGATCCTGTCCTGGTCGCTATTATGTCATGGACAGTATACTCTCATGAGGGATATATGTTTCCTATGATCCGAAAGCTATTTTGTCACAGTGGATATAATGTCAGGTGGCTATATTGCCATAGTGAATATAATTTCATGGAGTCGTTATTGTTGCGTTGACTATAATGTCATATCATTTATATGGTTTTGGTGGCTTTATTGTTTAGGTGAATATATTGTTATCGTGACTATGGAAGCCATAGTGGCAGGGTGGTTATATTTTCATGATGGCATCATTTTGTTGTGGCGAATATATTGCATTTGTATATATATTGTCAGGTGGCTATATTGCCATAGTAAATATAATTTGAATGTTTCTTTATTGTTGCGTTAACTATATTGTCATATCAGTTATATGATCATAGTGGCTTTATTGTTATAGTTAATATATTGTCGTCGTGATTATATTATCATTATGGCTAAATTGTCATGGCTAATGTGTTGATATGGAGGCTGTATTTTCATGATATTTCTATAGTCATTGTAAGTTTATTATCAATTTTGCTCTAATGTCATGTTGATTGATTTATATTGTGACATTATTGTCATGGAGGCAGTACTGTCTTTGTGGCTGTTACATGAAATATAATCGCTATCACAATACAGTTTCCATAATCATGCACCGATCGTGATAATATAATCTGCAGGTTGACATAAACACCATCATACTGTAAAGACCATGACATTATAAGTAACATGATGATGTGATATCCGTACACTTACACTCATAATACCAAATAAGCCGCCATGAAAATATTATGCTAATCATATAATCACAACAGAAATGTAGCTAACAACATAATATATCCCCAACGACAAAATCGACCATAACTATATAGCCATCAAGTTAATATAACGATCAAGATAAAGTAGCCACGAGGCATTATATTAAAAATAACAGTACAGCCATCAGGATAAATACCGCCACCATGACAATGTAGCCACTATGAAAGTATATCAACCATGACAATATAGCTACCATGATAATGTATTCCTATCAAAAAATGTCCATAACAACAGTTTAGCTTCTAAGACACTATATTACCATGCCAATATCGTCAAGGTATTAGTATAGATATCATGACAATATACCACCAGAATAATATAATACTCACCACAACGATAGAGCTAACATCACGATATAGGTAACCTGACAATACACCTAGCTTGAAAAGACATTCATCTCTTGGAATATAACAAAAATGACAGATAGCTTCCATGGCAATATAGTCGCCTAACACTATAGCCACCATGGCAATATAGTCGCCTAACACTATAGCCACAATGGCAATATAGTTACAATAACAATATAATCTTAATAGCATTATAGCCACCATGACCATATAGTCACAATGACTATGCAACCACCAAGACAATACAGACAACATGCCAATGCACTTTCTATGACAATATTTCCATCAATTCAACGAATCATATGACTATATAAAAATTATGGCAACACATTTACCATGACAATATTCTCATAAAAGCAATATAATCTCCAAAACAAAATTATCCCACTATGAAAATATAGCGACCCTGCCACTATGGCTTCCATTTCAATGTAGCTACCATAATAAAACATTTTCCATGATAACACTGAAACCATATAGCATATCTTGACATTGAGGTCACCTGATAAAGCATCAAAATGAAAATTTCCTGTCTATAATGATATATCATAAGGACATGAACATTCAGACACCATGACATTACAATCATCATGTTAAAATTGTCACCATGACAATAAAGTTATCTTGCCAATATAACCACTATGAGCTTATACTTATAAGGACAATATAGTCACCATGACAATATTGTCACCTTGATAATATAGTTATCATGATAACATAATGATTATGACTAAATATGCATGAATAACAAAACGATAATAGAGCAACTATAGAAAAAGGATCATCTTGCCAATATAGCCAAGATGACGATATATGCATCATAGCAATGGAAACAAAATGAGAATGTAGCCAACATGACGGTATGTTCATAATGACAATATTGTCACTATGAAAATACGTTCCTCATAACACCATAGCTAAACTGACAATAAAGATATCTTCACAATAAATTTACACTGAAAATACATCAAACGACAATGTAGCCACAAAGACAGTACTGCCTCCATGACAATAATGTCACAATATAAATCAATCACCATGACATTAGAGCAAAATTGATAATAAACTTACAATGACTATAGAAATATCATGAAAATACAGCCTCCATATCAACACATTAGCCATGACAATTTAGCCATAATGATAATATAATCACGACGACAATATATTCACTATAACAATAAAGCCACTATGACCATATAACTGATATGACAATATAGTTAACGCAACAATAAAGAAACATTCAAATTATATTTACTATGGCAATATAGCCACCTGACATTATATCCACTGTGATAAAATAGCTTTCGGATCATAGGAAACATATATCCCTCATGAGAGTATACTGTCCATGACATAATAGCGACCAGGACAGGATTTATTATTACAATATAGCCACAATGACAGTATAGCTAGGAAAACAACATAACATCCATGAAAATAAACCTACCATAACAATATAGCTACCATGAAAATATATTCACCATGATAGAATAATCTCAAAGAAATATAACCGACATTGCAATATATTTACCATCCATACACCAATCATGATAATATAATCACCATGTTGACATAAACACCATCGCAATATAAAAACCATGACACTATAATTGACATAATGATATGATATCCATACAGTTAAGCTCACAATATCAAGTAGACCGCCATGAAAATATTGTTATCATGATCATATAATCACAATAAAAATGTAGTTAAACCAAAATATAACCCCAAGGACAAGATTAACCATAACAATGTACCCATCAAGTTATTACAACGACCATGATAATAAAACCAAGATGGCATTATATTGTAAGTAATGATACAGCTGCCATACTAATATAGTCAACATGACAATGTAACAAACATGAAAATATAGTCATCTTGACATTATATCTATCATGATAATATATTTCCCTGACAAAATATTCACTTAACAGCTTAGACGCCAAGACAATATATCACCATAGCAATATCGCCGATATGTTCGTATAGCCATCGTGGCAATATACCACCAGAAAAAGTTAGCCACTACTACGACATAACTACCATGACAATATAACTAGGCTGACAATATAGACTATATGAAAAGGAGGTCACCTCCTTGAAATATAACAAATGACAAATAGCCACCATGACAATATAGTCACTTAATATAGCATTCATGGTTATATAGTTACCATGAATATATAATCTTAATGGCAATATAGCCACCATGACCATAGAGTCACGATGACAATACAGCCACCATGACAATACAGACAACATGACCATATAGTCTATTTGACAATATTGACATCAATTTTACAAATTAGATGACAATATTCAACTTATGGCAAGATAGTCACCATGATAGTATAGCAACGAATGCAATATAATCGCTATGAGAAAATGATATCCACCATGAAATTCTAGTCATCCTGCCACTATGACTTCCACTGAGATATTCCTACCATTATAATACATTCACCATGACAGCACTGAAACCATAACAATATAGTCATGAGAATACAGTCACCTGATGATTTAACCTAAATGACAATCTCGCTTTTGTAATGATATATCCTTGATGACAAAATCAAAACCATTAAAAAAGCTACCATAAAAATGCAGTCACCATGACATCATAACCCTCATGATAAAATAGTCACCAAGACACTATAGTTATCTTGGCAATATAGCCACTATGAAACTATAGTCATATATATATATATATATATATATATATATATATATATATATATATATATATATATATATATATATATATATATATTTATTTATTTATATTTATTTATTATACTTTGTCGCTGTCTCCAGCGTTTGCGAGGTAGCGCAAGGAAACAGACGAAAGAAATGGCCCAACCCCCCCCTTACACATGTATATACATACGTCCACACACGCAAATATACATACCTACACAGCTTTCCATGGTTTACCCCAGACGCTTCACATGCCTTGATTCAATCCACTGACAGCACGTCGACCCCGGTATACCATATCGTTCCAATTCACTCTATTCCTTGCCCTCCTTTCACCCTCCTGCATGTTCAGGCCCCGATCACACAAAATCTTTTTCACTCCATCTTTCCACCTCCAATTTGGTCTCCCTCTTCTCCTCGTTCCCTCCACCTCCGACACATATATCCTCTTGGTCAATCTTTCCTCACTCATTCTCTCCATGTGCCCAAACCACTTCAAAACACCCTCTTCTGCTCTCTCAACCACGCTCTTTTTATTTCCACACATCTCTCTTACCCTTACGTTACTTACTCGATCAAACCACCTCACACCACACATTGTCCTCAAACATCTCATTTCCAGCACATCCATCCTCCTGCGCACAACTCTATCCATAGCCCACGCCTCGCAACCATACAACATTGTTGGAGCCACTGTTCCTTCAAACATACCCATTTTTGCTTTCCGAGATAAGTTTCTCGACTTCCACACATTCTTCAAAGCTCCCAGAATTTTCGCCCCCTCCCCCACCCTATGATCCACTTCCGCGTCCATGGTTCCATCCGCTGCCAGATCCACTCCCAGATATCTAAAACACTTCACTTCCTCCAGTTTTTCTCCATTCAAACTCACCTCCCAATTGACTTGACCCTCAACCCTACTGTACCTAATAACCTTGCTCTTATTCACATTTACTCTTAACTTTCTTCTTCCACACACTTTACCAAACTCAGTCACCAGCTTCTGCAGTTTCTCACATGAATCAGCCACCAGCGCTGTATCATCAGCGAACAACAACTGACTCACTTCCCAAGCTCTCTCATCTCCAACAGACTTCATACTTGCACCTCTTTCCAAAACTCTTGCATTTACCTCCCTAACAACACCATCCATAAACAAATTAAACAGCCATGGAGACATCACACACCCCTGCCGCAAACCTACATTCACCGAGAACCAGTCACTCTCCTCTCTTCCTACACGTACACATGCCTTACATCCTCGATAAAAACTTTTCACTGCTTCTAACAACTTTCCTCCCACACCATATATTCTTAATACCTTCCACAGAGCATCTCTATCAACTCTATCATATGCCTTCTCCAGATCCATAAATGCTACATAAAAATCCATTTGCTTTTCTAAGTATTTCTCACATACATTCTTCAAAGCAAACACCTGATCCACACATCCTCTACCACTTCTGAAACCACACTGCTCTTCCCCAATCTGATGCTCTGTACATGCCTTCACCCTCTCAATCAATACCCTCCCATATAATTTACCAGGAATACTCAACAAACTTATATATATATATATATATATATATATATATATATATATATATATATATATATATATATATATATATATATATATATATATATATATATATCTTTTCTTTCAAACTGTTCGCCATTTCCCGCATTAGCGAGGTAGCGTTAAGAACAGAGGACTGGGCCTTTGAGGGAATACCCTCACCTGGCCCAATTCTCTGTTCCTTCTTTTGGAAAATTAAAAAGAAAAACGAGAGGGGAGGATTTCCAGCCCCCCGCTCCCTCCCCTTTTAGTCGCCTTTTACGACACGCAGGGAATACGTGGGAAGTATTCTTTGTCCCCTATCCCCAGGGAAAATATATATATGTATATATATATATATATATATATATATATATATATATATATATATATATATATATATATATATATATATATATATGTATTATCCCTGGGAATAGGGGAGAAAGACTACTTCCCACGTATTCCCTGCGTGTCGTAGAAGGTGACTAAAACGGAAGGGAGCGGGGGGCTAGAAATCCTCCCCTCTCGTTTTTTTTTTTTTAATTTTCCAAAAGAAGGAACAGAAAAGGGGGCCAGTTGAGGAAATTTCCTTAAGGCCCAGTACTCTGTTCTTAACGCTACCTCCCTATCGCGGGAAATGGAGAATATTATGAAAGTAAAAAAAAAAAATATATATATATATATATATATATATATATATATATATATATATATATATATATGTATATATATATATAGATAGATAGATAGATAGATAGATACATTAGAGTTATTTATTTTGCTTTGTCGCTGTCTCCCGCGTTAGCGAGGTAGCGCAAGGAAACAGACGAAGGAAATGGCCCAACCCACCACCATACACATTTATATACATACACGTCCACACACGCAAATATACATACCCATACATCTAAATGTACACATATATATATACACACACAGACATATACATATATACACATGCACACAATTCACACTGTCTGCCCCTATTCATTCCCATCGCCACCTCGCACACATGGAATAACATCCCCCTACCCCCTAATGTGTGCAAGGCAGCGCAAGGAAAAGACAACAAAAGCCCCATTCGTTCACACTCAGTCTCTAGCTGTCATGCAATAATGCCCAAAACCACAGCTCCCTTTCCACATTCAGGCCCCACACAATTTTCCATGGTTTACCCCAGACGATTCACATGCACTGATTCAATACATTGACCGCACGTCGACCCCGGTATACCACATCGATCCAATTCACTCTATTCCTTGCCCTCCTTTTACCCTCCTGCATGTTCAGGCCCCGATCACTCAAAATCTTTTTCACTACATCTTTCCACCTCCAATTTGGTCTCCCACTTCTCCTAGTTCCCTCCACCTCCGACACATATATCCTCTTGGTCAACCTTTCCTCACTCAATCTCTCCATGTGCCCAAAGCATTTCAAAACACCCTCTTCTGCTCTCTCAACCACGTTCTTTTTATTTCCACACATCTCTCTTATCCTTACATTACTTACTCGATCAAAACACCTCACACCACATATTGTCCTGAAACATCTAATTTCCAGCACATCCACCCTCCTGAACACAACTCTATCCATAGCCCACGCCCCGCAACCATACAACATTCTTGTAACCACTGTTCCTTCAAACATTCCCATTTTTGGTTTCCGAGATAATGTTCTCGACTTTCAAACATTCTTCAAGGCTTCCAGAATTTTCGACCCCTCCCCAACCCTATGATTCACTTCCGCTTCCATGGTTCCATCCACTGCCAGATCCACTCCCAGATATCTAAAACACTTTACTTACTCCAGTTTTTCTCCATTCAAACATACCTCCCAATTGACTTGACCCTCAACCCTACTGTACCTAATAACCTTGCTCTTATTCACATTTACTCTTAACTTTCTTCTTTCACACACTTTACCAAACTCAGTCACCAGCTTCTGCAGTTTCTTACATGAATCAGCCACCAGCGATGTATCATCAGCGAACAACAACTGACTCACTTCCCAAGCTCTCTCATCCCCAACAGACTTCATACTTGCCCCTCTTTCCAAAACTCTTCCATTCACCTCCCTAACAACCCATCCATAAACAAATTAAACAAACATGGAGACATCACGCACCCCTGCCGCAAACCTACGTTTACTGAGAACCAATCACTTTCCTCTCTTCCTACACGTACGCATGCCTTACATCCTCGATAAAAAAATTTTCACTGCTTCTAACAACTTGCCTCCCACACCATATATTCTTAGTACCTTCCACAGAGCATCTCTATCAACACCATAT
>NW_027264812.1:0-7037 GCF_036320965.1 Panulirus ornatus
TTTTTTACTTGATTTTTAGGTTTCGGTGTTGATTTTCCTCCACTAGTCGTCCTGTAGCTGTTGTCTGGGCATTTGGGATTAACCTAATGTTTTCTAAAAAATTTTCTGTCGATCCAGACTTGCGCATTCAGATCTGGCTATTGCAATAGTCATGTAGGACTCATTATTTTGCGCAGTGCATAAGTTGACTGGAAAACGTTACCAATTTTCTAATATATACTTTTTTATGCAACGACCAAAGAAAAATTAATGCAGTTATCCATGACGCATTATATTCATGTTATTCACAGATAAATGTAGACCTAACAACGTGCGGTGCCCCATCTTGTCACACCATCTTCACACCAAAATACAATTAGTAAGAAGATTTTCACTTGTTGATACTTGTCTGTTGTGATTTAGGCGTAAAAAACTCAGTTACACAGCAGAAATTGTCCCTGTCCATTTATGTAAGAGCTTGGAAGCCTTTTTCGTTCTGAAGTGAAAGTAACAGTAACGCGATAAGATATGCAAACCATGAACAACAACACATCGGTTTCATTACAGTAACAAAATCCTGTTTGCTGTTCCATTAACCTCCTCGCTGCCACACACTGCATGAGGGAACTCCACAGGGATTGCTGCTTCAGTTGTCATAAAGCGCAGGACGTATTAAGTATTTGAGTCGCGTGTTTCTTATTTTTCATTTTTGATGTCTTGTTAAAATTTATGTAGGACTTCGTTATGCTATTTTTTTTTTTTAACTAATATTGCACGTTTAATTTCTGAAAAAAAACATCGCAGTAATTAGAATCCCGAGCAGTCGTCCTTGTTTAATACGGAAATGACGTAAAATAAAAAGTGTACAAGACCTTTGAGTTTCCACATCGTGGGTGAGTGGTTGTCTTTAGAAATAGGAAATACTGGATTATAAATATATAAACTGAACACAAAAAAACCACCGCCTACCTTTAACCTAAACGTAACCCGAAACATAACAATCCCAGCCTAACTTAACATTACGAATCTAACGACCCAAAACAAGACCAAACACAATTTTAGTCAACGTACAAGTCTAACGTTAGCCAGCGTTACCTAAAGATACCGTTAGTAAGATATTAACCGATTATCAAACCTAACCAAACCTATGAAACAATTTCCTACCCATAACGACGAACTACTACCAAACTTATTGTGAATGATTGCAACATGAGGAGGAATTGATTGATCGGTAACTCGTCGTGAAGGATACAAAACTGCAGATATCCGACTTGCGGGTTGACCATAGACAGGACAATTCCCCCGATGTTTACTGTTATTTTCCTTTCTGCCATATCTTTTTTCTTTAACTAACCTCGGAAAAGTCCCTTGTGATGGTATATTGTATATATATGGAGCCGCCATGAAATCCAGCAAGATGTAACAGTTTTTTCACTATATCTAGTTTGACATTAATTCTATGCCGTCCCTTGGATTGGTTAAAGGTTCTTGTAGAATGGATCTCTCGTTCTCTAAATGACGGACAGAGGATAATACCTCAAAAGGTTTAGCAATAACAGCTCGTAGATATAAAGGGTAGTTGGTTGTTTGGTATTAGGATGAATACTAGTAGTCCGTCCTAAGGTAATCTGCCACTTGATCTTATATATAGTGGAGATTGCGTAGTATTTAGCAGGTGTACCATCCTCCCGGGCTACGGCAAGTTTCACGTTGGGTAACTCGGATCATAATGTTTCCTGTTCATCCGTAAATTGAATTAGTGTATTATCTCAGATCACCTTAACATATCTGCATTCAGAGTTAGAATTTACAAAGCAGGAGACGTAATAGGCATATTATTAGTAAGTTTCTGAATGTGGTTTGCAATGACTGACTCTCATAAATATTATTTTCTCCAATGCTCTACCGATAGGCGTTTATGTATTACGGGTCCATTAACAAATAGTGAAGATTTTCAGAGTTCGGTCTCGCTGCCGTCAGATGTTACAGTAAATGAACCGACATTTTCGTTGCAGTTTCTGGCGATTTTTTTTTGATAAGTTAAGTTTTATCGTCTGATACACTTGGATCAGTGTTTCTCAAGCTTTCATGACTCTCGCCTGTTGGCTTTCACACGAAATACTCGATCAAACCCACCCTCCCCATTTCCTTTTGAAGAGTTTGACATTTTGTGTTGTGTTTTAGTATTGAGAACAGCTAGTTTTCGTAATTTATGTACCTTGTATCTCGTGAGCATGGATGAAGACAAATTAATAGAAATAATGTCAAAACATGTATCAAGTGTAATAAGTATTCATTTTGGCCAACCACTTAGGTTAGCCATAGCCAAATTAAAACCCAATATCATAGAAAACCAAAAACACGTTTAAATATTGTAAACCATTAGAACACACAAATCATTTGCAAACGAATTAAAACTGTCCGAATCTAATATTCAACTATTACCATACTGAATTAAAGGAATATTTGAATCTTGTGCATTCAGCGAGGTAGATGGCTAGCTGCCATTCTTTTCATAAATTATAGGTTTCAGGGATAAAAGAGCACTCCGCAAGTAGTTTCTAGATTCGTAAGATATACGCTGTTTTGTGTCCAGTACAATGAGATTGAAAAGGCCAACTTGGCAGAGATAAATAGAAGAGAAAAATCCTGAAACGAAGTGCTCCCCTCGCAAGTTTGGTAGACTGGGAGTTATTTGACCCCAAGCTCTTCCATACTCTTAGTTTCAAAACTTATCATTTGCACTCGCGCCAGCGCATAAATACATGGCGCTTCTTGCACAGTTGCCGTTAACTACCCCACATAAATGTTTAAATGGATACCACGACCAATTTCCACACAAAGAATGATAATGGCGCATAGATCCTCGGCAACGGAATCCAGTGAGATAGATTTTTTCTCTGGTCCTAGACCATACTGATCATGATCTTCTGGCAGTATGAGTTCCTTGATATGAGACTATGAAACAGTTTCCTGGACCGTTTCCAAACAAGTTTTCCTCCTCCTTGAGACATCGATTAACATCAATAAGCACAATGATTGCCTTTTCTTTAATTGTAAATTGAGTTTGGTTGATAGTCTCGGAAATATTGTACCAAGGTACGCTAGTGAAAACATAAATCTTTTCGCTGTAATGCGTCATACAGATCTTGTTTCGTCTTTATTGGGAAGATTTGCTCTTCATATATGCCACGTTCATAAAGCCGACTCTACCACGATTCCTTTTCAAGGCCAGCGGGCTTCCATGTGGAAGCAGAGAATTTTATGATCAGACAACTAAATCTGTGCAGAAGCAGCAAAGAGGCCAGAATATAAACATCTTCACAAAATAATCAACTTCTATTAACCAATTCAAATAATTCGTAGTCCATTCTTGAAAGATGAATTCATGTTTATCTTTAAAAGGTTTTTACCAGCAAGTGCTCATCTGTGGATGAGCAAGAGTTCCCATTATGGCCTCCACTATCTGTTTCTTTGACCAATTCTAATGAATCCCCAACGAGAGACAAGCATTGTTTTAGGGCACAGTCATTGGACACTCCGACATACGTTTTCCCATGGAAGAAATTTTCTTGGGCACATTCCAAAGATACTAGAAGCTTTTCAAGTGTGTCCAGTGCTTTCCAGAGAAAGAATTCTTTCACAGCTCCTTCATCCTCCTCTAATGTAGGATAAACAAGCAGTTGAAAGCTTTTGGTCAGCATCAGTGTGGTTTTGTTGTACTGTACCAAAGCGCTGGATCTCAATTTGGTATAATTTTGTACTTTGTAATCTAGACGTCATCAACGCGACGCTTCAGTACCCAAAAGTGACATCTTGGATAACTTTTTGTGGAAATCTGCGCCAAGCACAATATTTGAAGGTCTCGAGCATGATTTCATTAATCTCTTCAATAGTTGAGCCGCCGCCCTTTGGCTTTGGCAATAAGAAGGACAAACTCGTAAAGATGCTTCCACCACTTTGAACGATTCCTGGTGAAAACCCCCGTGGTGTCCACAGTCATGTTTCAATTCTGTCTGGGTCATAAGAACTTCATTAGCTGGCCTTTGGTTGCTTTGTGTTTGAATTTCGCGGTAATGCTTTAATATTGTTTTCAGGAATGTGTGAGGATTTGAAAACCAATGCCGAGACAACCTGGCCTTATTAAAGGCATTTTTAAGTAGGAGAAATTGGACAATCGTTAAACGAATAGTTGGGAATTAAGGGTTCGTCTGTGAGGAAGGATAAGTGTATGACTTACTGGGTCAAAGTGTTGGGTCCTACTTTGTATGTGCTGTGCAACGATCTGAGTGTGGGGATGTGGTTGATAAATACCCTTCCAATGTTTCTAAAAGATGTTGAAGTTTCTGAAGGTTTGATGTTTTAAGTGCTATTTTTTAGCCTGTTGATGTCTGTTTTGGTGTACTATTGAATTAATGGAGTTGCAATCTAAAAGTCTTGAGATAGTGTTTTTTTTCTCTGGCTGTGGTGATTACTGAATTTCTTTAAGGCTCTGTCTAATGCTGTTCATTATGTGGTTTCTCTGAGGTTGTTTTCATTTCTGTGGCCTGCTATAGGGTATAGTGAGATCCCAGTGTGATAGCCATAATCGGTGTCATTTTTGTCAAATCATCGACGTAGCACCAAGAAGACTTGGTTTTTGGTAAGAAGGGAAAGGAGTAGCATCTTGGGGAGAGTGTGATTTGGGAGCTGTTGACAGCTGCATATGATCTGCTGATGTATGGCCCTATCTCTGTGTCTGGTGAATTACGATTGATAATACAATTTTTCGCGTATGTGTGTAATAGTGAGTTTCTGAAAGGGTCCAATGGGACTCATGTAATGATAATGAAGGTGCTTAGATGAGAGTTGAAGGAGAAGGGAATGCAATCGGAACTCCATGGAGACCTGTGAGATAGAAATTGAAGTAATTGCTGCCCCCACTGCTGAAGACATTGTCTGGTCCTACATTTACAGTGTTCAAGGAGAGTAGCGGTCCAGCGTGGTTATTGAGTAGTAGCCGAACACGTTTTGGATTGCAATATTTTAAGGTAACTTTTTTTTTGGAAAAAATCAATGATTTAAGTTTGCTAGATAAGCCATTTCATTCGATTCGATTATTTTTGACGAGTTGTCTGGTCATGGTCGAGGACGGTCCCTGGGGTTTGACGGGGAATGTCTTCGTCAGTATTGATATTATCAATGTTGGAAAAGTGTAGTGAGGGAGAAAGTTATCGTAGAGTTAACGCTGATTCTTGAGGTCCCTCCAGGAGGACCAGCTTTCAGTGTAGGGAGAGGAAGGAGGAGAGGAATGCTATGTGGGGGTTGGGGAACCTGGAGTAAGTGATGGTCTGGGAGGTGATGGAGTCGTGGTAAAAGAATGTAGAATTTTAGGGAAATTGAGAAAGCTTTTGCAGTAGTGCCTGGTGGTGGCCAGGGACGTTGATTTGAGATAGAGCTTAGGGAAGCGGGATGTCAGATGATAGGTAAGATTTTAAAATGGGGATGAGTGGTTTTGGGAAGGGAAGCAACAAGGTTCAGAGTCTTTAACGTGGTAGGTGTTGTGTGTTGTAAGTAAAAAAAAAAACCAAAAAAAAAAAAAAACTAAAATCGTAACTTCTTTGCTCAGGAACATGGATTTAAAAAAACCTACATGCATTTTTGTTATGATAGCGTGAGGAAGTCATTGAAATTTGTTTGGGTTTCTAGAGACTATGAAAAAGGTTCTCAAAGTTTTCCGAAGCAGTGTTTTCTCCGTTTAAACTTTGTGAGTTTGCATAATACGCTATGATAATCTTCGTGACAACAGCTTGGGGGGGGGGGGGGGGGTGGGGGGGGGGGGGGAGGGGGGAGGGTTGGAGGGGGGGGGGGGGGGGGGTTTTGGGGGGGTTGGGGATTTGGTGAAAGGGGTGGGGCGGGGGGGAGGGGGTGAGGGGAGAGTTGTGGGGGTCTCAGTGTGGGTAGAATGGCGGGGTGGGGGGGGGGGAGGGTGGGGGAGGGGGGGGAGGGTTGTAGTTTTATTGGGAGGGAGGGGGGGGGGGGAGGGGTTATTAGATGGTATGGTGGTTAGTAGTGGGTAGGAGGGGTGGGTTTTTTTGGAGAGATCTCTTGCGTTCAAGAGCCGACCCTGCATATATAATTTTGAAGGTCAAGGATACTCCATGTGAAACGGAGAGCTGGTGATGAGGTCCAACATCTGTGCAGAGATCAAAAAATAAAAAGAGCTCTTTACAAAAATAAACAACTTTTATTGCCAAATTCCAACAAATTTGTAGGTCATAAGGTAAGTTGAATTAATTATGTTTTCTGTAGAGTCTTGGCAACAAGTGCTCCTCTGTGAAGATGCAAGAGTCCCATGTACGGACTCCCTTTCATATTCCCTTGAACAATTCTATGAATCCGAGCGAGACATAAGCCTTTCTTTGCTTTGGCATTAAGCATGACAACTCCAATCAGAATGGTTCCACCACTTTGAACGACTCCTGGTGAAAAGCTACCGTGATGTCAGCGTCATATGTTTCAACTCTTTCATTTGAAAAAAAAAAAAAAAAAGTCTGGCATGCGAAGAACTTTTTTTACTTAATCCTGGGTGCGACAAACTTCTTACTTGCCCTTTATTGTCTTGTGGTGTGATGAGCGCAGTAATACATTTGATAGTTTTGTTATCAGGAATGTCAGAAATTGAAAACTAATGTCCGAGTGTACCTGGGCAACTTAAAGGGATTTTAGGAGAAAATTAAGACACCGGTTTGAAAGTAAGAGTTACCAGTAAGTGTATGGATTTTGATCTGGGTAAGAAGTGACTGGTTCTACTTGTAATTACTGTGGAACATTTGAGTGTTTCTTATTAGGTAAGGGATTGGCGATACGGTTGCAAAATACACGCCCAGTGACTCTGATAGAACTTGACAATAACTTCGAGGGTTTGAAGTCATGTGTATGTTTGGGATACGTTACTCTATATATTTCGACTTCTACATTTACTTTCGTTTTTAATCTATAGGCCACGACTTTACATATACATATGGTTATTATATACGTCATCGACCTGTACATTTACTTACGTTTCTATCTTATCT
>NW_027264813.1:0-7231 GCF_036320965.1 Panulirus ornatus
ATATATATATAAATATAATAATATAATATTTTAAATATCCCCTGGGATAAAGGGAAATTTAAAAATACCCCCCACGGTTATCCCTGGGGTTTTGTTTGAAGGGCGACTAAAAGAGGAGGGAAGGGGGGGGGGCTGGGAAAAAACCTCCCCTCTCGGTTTTTTTTTTTAATTTCTAAAAAGAAGGAAACAAAAGGGGGCCAAGGTTTAAAGGGTATTCCCAAAAAAGGGCCCCAGGCCCCCTGTTTTTTTTAAACGCTACCCCGCCCAACGGGGGGGAAAATGGCGAATAGTTTTAAAAAGAAAAAAAGATATATATTATATAAAAAATTAAAAAATTATATAAATAAAAATATATATATAAAAATATATAAAAAAAAATTTTAAAAATAATATATTTTATAAAAAACTCCGGGGGTTTTAGGGAACCGGCAGCGAGCAAAACGAAAGAAATAATTACATGAGTTGGGTTCTGTTTTTTTGTTTAAAATTTTTAATCTTTTGGTCGAAACCTTTGAACACGTCCAAAATTAACGCCGCCGGGCCCCTTTCCAGACATTGGGGGGAAATCTTTCCCGCGGGCCGGGGGATAAAACAGAGGACTTTCTTATAAAACGCCTGCTGTGTGGCCGGGTTTTTGGGGGCGGGCGGGGCCCGGGGTAAGCGTCCCCCCTTTTTATTTTAAGGGGGAAAGGTTTTTTTGGGGGGCAAGGTTTTGTTTTATTAAGGGGTTGGGAAGGTGGGCTCAGGGGCGCCTTCCTTTAATTTTAAGGGTCTGGAGGGCGCCCTCCTTTAATTTTAAAAAGGGTCTGGAGAGTCCCCCTTCCTTTAATTTTTAAGGGGGCTGGAGGGTCGTTCCCCTTTAATTCTAAGGGGGGCGGGGGGGTCGTCCTCCTTTTAAATTTTTTTGGTTTTTGGAGAGTCGTCTCCCTTAAATTTTTAAAGGTCAGGGGGGGTCGTTCCTTTTTAAATTCTAAAGGGTTTTGGAGGGTGGGCCCCACCTTTTAAATTCCCCCAAAATTTTTGGAGGGTTTGCCTCCTTTAATGTTAAGGTTTTTTTGGGGGGAAAAATTTGGGTTAAAACCCCCTCCTCTTAAAGTTTAAGGGTTTGGAAAGGGAGGGCCGATAAACGTTTTCCCCTTTATTGGGGTCCCCAACCTAGTCCCCCCTACAATTATCTCTTAACCTGTTACCCCTTTAATAAAAAACCAAAGATAACTACAAAAAAAACCCAAATAAAAACAAAATTCTCAAAATCTAAACCATTTGAAAACCTCATCTTGTCACCGCAAGGGGGGGGTGATGGCCCAAATTTTGTAGGGGGCTCCCTTTATCGTATAGCCTAGTGGGCCCCTTGTTTCGTGTGGGCTTTTTGGGGTGCTCCCCGGAAATTTTTGGGGGAAACGTTTCTTCCCCGGATATCCGTCCCCCAGGAAGTTTTTAAACAAACACGGACACACAACACACAAAACAACACACACAAAATATATATATATATAAAATAAAAATAAAATTTTATATATATATTATATGATAATTTTGTAAATGTAATATAAATATAAAAATATATTTCTTCGACAAATTTTCTCCCGCGTTTTGCGAGGTAAACGCAAGAAAACAGGAAAGAAAAAATGGCCCAACCCCAATATACACATTTAAATACGTAAACGACCACACACGCAAAATATTTCAAACCTATACATAAAACAACCTAACATAAATACATACACAACACACACATATATATATAAAATATATAAAATATATAATATATATATATATATATATAAAATATAAATATATTTATGTGTGTGTGTGTGAGTGTTTTTATATATATATAAAAATATAATACAATTTTAAAATAATTTTATATATATATATATATTCCTTTTTTTTTTTTTTTTTTTCTTTTTCGCTGTCTCCCCGCGTTTTGGGGAGGTAGGGGCAAGGAAACAGACGAAAGAAAAAACGCCAACCCCCCCCCAAAACACAAGTATATACATACGTCCACACAAAGCAAATATACATACCTACCCCAGCTTTCCCATGGTTTACCCCAAAACGCTTTTAAAAATGCCCTTTATTCAATTCCCACTGACAAAACAAAGCAACCCCGGGGAAAACCACATCGCTCCAATTCACTCTATTCCTTTGGGCCTCCTTTAAACCCCCCCTGCAAAGGGTTTAGCCCCCGATCACACAAAAAACTTTTTTTACTCCATCTTTCCCCCTCCAATTTTTGGCCCCTCTTCCCCCTCGTTTCCCAACCACCTCCACCATATTTCTTTTTGGGCAATCTTTCCTCACTTCAAAATTTTCTCCATGTGCCCGAACCAATTTCCAAAAACACCCTCTTCTGCTCTCTTTAACCACGCTCTTTTTATTTTTCCCCAAATCTCTCTTACCCTTACGTTACTTAC
This sequence comes from Panulirus ornatus, assembly GCF_036320965.1. Taxonomy (NCBI): domain Eukaryota; kingdom Metazoa; phylum Arthropoda; class Malacostraca; order Decapoda; family Palinuridae; genus Panulirus; species Panulirus ornatus. The sequence continues at coordinate 2,418 of NW_027264813.1, forward strand.
TCGATCAAAACCCCCTTTAAAACCACACATTGTCCTCAAAAAATCCATTTCCACACAAAATATAAAATATAAATTTAAAATATATATATATAATATATATAATATAATAAAATTTTAAAATTTTATATATATAAATATATATATATTTTAAAGAGTCCACGGGGAAAAAAAAAACACGGGAAGTTTTCCCCAAATGCCCTTTTTTGGGGTATAATCACATCAACAAAGGGGAAAACATGAAAAAAATATTTCAAAATTGATGAACAAAGAGACGTAGCTAGGACGCCATTTGGTAAACCAAAAAGATTGTCCAAGACAAAACGAGCGTATCATAATCTTAATTTTTGTGGACAAGGGGAATTTTTTTACAAAATTTTAACAACAATAAAGCTATCCAATTTGGGATAGAAACCTTTACTAATATTAAGGGTTTTAAAATTCCCGGGGTATCAGTAATTGAAAACAAAAGGGGCAAGAATCAAAGGGCCCCTTTTTTTTAAAACACGTTAAAAAATATGATCAAATTTTATTAAAACGGAAATAATGGGTAAACTTTAGTTATTAACTGTAAAATCTATTTTCCAAAGAGAAAAATTTACTGAATCTTTTATTTCTAAAAACAACCAAAAGAATTATAACCTTAAAAATTAAATGGGTGGTCGTCTTTTTACCCAAATTGGAAAGCCCATATGTTAAAAAATTTTTAAACCAAATTTTCCCATTTGGTCCACCCTAATAAATTATGATACGCCCCCAAATTTTTTGCTGGCGAAAACAGTTGTTTACCAAATGCGTCCTTAAACCACGTCCTTTCGCTGTATATCAACTGAAATAATTCTTTCTTGCTCTACCCTTGATGATGTTTATTATTACAAATCAAAGGGCACTTTTCTGTAAATGTCAATTTTTTTCCCCTTTAAAACCTCATCGGTAAAACCCCTCCCGGGTTGTGGGCAGTAAGGGGAGCGAGTGAACCCCCATTAAGGGATTTTACTCAATATTTGCCATTTAAATATAACCTTTTGCCTTCCCCTTTTTTTAGGTTCGATCAAGTTCAGGGCCCTTTTTTTGTACGAAAAACCCAGGGGGTTTTATAAACCCCCAAAATCACCCCGTCCCGTATCAAAAATTTTTGTCTTTCCCCCCGTTTATTACATAAAAAAGAAATGGGGGAAATAAAAGAAAAGGACTGATGAAAGGAAAGGGGGGATTTGGGGGGGAAAAATCGGCGAAGGCTCTCCAGGGGATGGGGAAATTTTCTTGTTTGTTGTTGTTGTTGTTGTTTTTTGTTGTTGTTTTTTGGGTTTTTGGTTCCGGGGTGGGCATTGGGACCAACAGAAAGGGGGGGGAGGGAAGGGGGGGGGGGGGGAGTCAGCCGCCCCATCCCGGGGCAAACCCGCCCCACCGTTTGGGAGCGGGGCACTGCTGGAGGAGAGCAACCAGCCCGCCCGGGCCCCCGTGAACCCTCCAACCCACCAGCGAGTCGATTACCGCCAAAATTAACGGCCCTCGTTACACAAACCTCATTAAGAGAAAAAAAAAAAAATCTAAAAAATATTTAGTTTTTTTTTTTTTTTTTTTTTTACTAAAAACTTTGCTTGAAATATAAAAACAAAAATGTAGGGGGCTTACGTAAACGCGAAATATATTAAAATATATTTTATTTTATAAAAAATATATATATATATATAAAATATAAAATAAAAATAAAAAATTATAGTTAAAAAAATATATATATAAAAGTTATATCGTTATAAGTAAGGGGAGATGGCCAAAGAGTGTTATTTTTAAATTTCAGTTTTAAATTGGGTAAGGGGGCGTGACAAAAAGAGACTTTTGGGGTGTTAAAAATTTTCTGGGGGAAGGGGGCAACTGGAGGGGTTTCCCGATCATTAAACTGTTTGGGGGCTAAAAGGTTTTAAGATATTTAGAGGTTTTTTAGAAAAGAAAAAAAGAGAAATTGGGGTGAAGGGGAAGTGGTGAGAGTAAGGAGGGTTTGGAAAAGGAGGGCTTGTGTAGGAAAATTTCCAGGTGAGATTGATTTCAGAATGGAAAAAAGGGGGAAGTCAAAGGACGTAAGGGGGGAGGGGGGAGAAGGAATGGGGTGTATTTTTTGGGGGAACAGTTATGGTATTGGGGGAAAAGATGGGGGTTTTTGGGATGGGAAAGGGGTGGGGGGTGGGGGGGGAATTTGAAAGGGGATTTAGTGGTGGGGGGAAAATAAGATTAAAAAGAGAAAGAAGAAGAAAAAGGCATTTTTCGATTTTTTTCAAGGGAAAAAGTGCATAAGACTGGGGAAAATTTTAAAAAGGGAAAACGGAGGTTTAAGAGAAAAGGGGCAAGAGGGGAAAAAGGGGGGAAAAAGAGAGTTTTGGGGGGAGAGAAGGGATCATTAAATTTTGGGAAAAATAAAAAGCTGTTTTGGGGGGGGGGGAAAAAGGGCGTAAGGGCAAGAAAAACAAATGGGAACATCGTGAAAAGGGGGGGAAATGGGGACGTAATAACAATAAATAGTGAAGTGAGAGGGAGATGGAGTAGTATTTTTAAGGTTTTGGGGAACAGAGAAAGGTTCGGGTTGGAAAGTTTTGGGTTTGGAATTCCCTTAAAAAAAGGGGTGACTGTTTTTGTTGACTTGGGGGTGAGGAAATTCAATGTATGAAAAGACTCATGGTGAAGTGCCCCGGGGTTGGCGGAATTCATGTATAAATGCCCTTTTTACCCAAAGGGAAAGGGGGGTAAGAGGGGGAGTGCTCAAAAAATTTCAAAAAGGGAAAATTTGCTGATATTCCTGGGGAAATTTTACGGGAGGGTTTTTGATTGAAGGGGGAGGGCATTGGGACAGAGCATCAGATTGGGGGAAAGCCCTTTTGGTTTTAGAACGGTTTAAAAGGGTGTGGGGAAACAGGGTTTCTTTGAAGAATGTTGTGAGAAAAACTTTGAAAAGGGAGATGGAATTTTTAGGGAGGGATTTATTGGGTCTGGAGAAGGCAATGGAAAAAGGGGGTTTTATAGAGATGCTCTGTGGAAGGTATTAAGAGTATATGGTGTTTGGAGGTAAGGGTTTCTAGAACGCAGTAAAAAGTTTTAACGAGGATGTAAGGGCATGGGTATGAAATAGAAGGAATGTGATTGGTTCCCAGGGGAATGTCGGGGTTGGGGGCAGGGGTGTGTAAATTTTCCAAGGTTTTTCAATTTTTATTATGGAGGGGTTGTTAGGGAAGTGAATCAAAAATTTTGGAGAGGGGGGGGCAAGTTTTGGCCCGTCTGTTGGGGGTTTTGAGGGTTTGGGGAAATGAATCAGTTGTTTTTTTCCCCTGATGATTAAAAAGCGGGTGGCTGATTCGGGGAGAAACGCAGAAGCTAGTGAAATGGGGTTTTTGAAAGTGTTGACAGGGGAAAAGCTAGAAGATTTTAATAAAAACCAAGGGTTAAATTTGATTCGTTAAGGGGGGAGGGAAAAAAGTAATTAAAGGGGGTAAGTTTGAATGACGAAAAACTGGGGAAGTGAAAGGGGGTTTTTTAAAAATCTGGGATTGGGTTTGGCAAACGGAAAGGAAACCAGGAAGGGGGGAAGTGTATCCAACAGGAAGGGGGGAGGGGGCAAAGGTTTCTGGGGGCGTTGAAGAAAATTTGGAAGCGAGAACGTTATCTCGGATAGCAAAGAAATGGGTATGTTTGAAGGAATAGTGGTTCCAACAATGTTTACATGGGTTCTGAGGCATGGACATAGATAGGGTTGTACAATTAGGTGGATGTGTTTGAAAATGAGATGTTTGAGGACAATATGTGGTGTGAGGTGGCTTGGTCGAGTAAGTAAAGAAATGGTAAGGAGATTGTGTGTGTAATAAAAAGAGTGGTTGAGAGAGCAGAAGAGGTGTATTGAAGATGGTTTGGTCACATGGAGAGAATGAGTGAGGAAAATTGACAAAGAGGATACATGATGTCGGAAGTGTGAGGAACGAGAAGTGGAGACCAAATGGAGTTGGAAGGATGGAGTGACAAAGTTTTGAGCGATCGGGGCGAGAGGCGTGCAAGGAATATAGTGAATTGGAATGATGTGGTATCCGGGTCACGTGCTGACATAGGATGAACCAGGGCATGTTAAGCGTCGGGATAAACATGGAATGTTATTGTGGGGCTGGATTTAGGAAAGAGCGCATGTGGTGTCAGTGCATTACACATTACACTAAGACAGGGTGTGACGAATGTGGCTTTTGTTGTCTTATTTCCAGGCGCTAACCTCGCGCGCACGCGGGAGGGAGATGCATTACATGTGAGCGGTGGCGGCAGGAATGGAAAAGCAACATGTATGAATATGTACATGTGTATATATTAATGTCTGTGTATGAAAGTAGTTAACGTATGAAATGTATAGGTATGTATAAATTGCATGTTGGGCGTTTATGTATATACATGTGTATATGGTGGGTTGCCATTCTTTCGTGTTTCCCTTGCGCTACCATGGATAACGCGAGAGAGAGAGCGGCAAATATATTATCCCGGGGATAGGGGAGAAAGAATACTTCCACGTATTCCTGCGTGTCGTAGAAAGGCGAGTAAAATGGAGGAGCGGAGGGTGAGGCTGGAAATCCACCCTCTCGTCCTATAATTTTCGCAAAAGAAGGAACAGAGAAGGGGGCCAATGAGGATATTTCCTCTAAGCTCACTCCTCTGTTCTGTGGGGGTGAGGGGAACACAGATGGTGAGGTTTTGACCTCGCTGTCCATCCCATCGCCCAACCTGGCCCACGTCACGCCCACGTAACCGGGCCTCCGTCAGGCTTTGCCTCGCCCTACCTCTGACTGGGTCATCAG
>NW_027264814.1:0-6753 GCF_036320965.1 Panulirus ornatus
CCAGCATCATGCCACAATAATGATTTACACCTGCATACGGCCAAATATGACTTACACAAGCATACAGGCCTAATATGACTTAACACCAGATAAGGCCACACTAATGACTTTACCAGCATACAGGCCACAATATGACTTTATCACAGCATACAGGCCACATTATGACTTACACACAGGCATACAGGCACATAATGATCTTACACCGCATACAGCCACAATAATGCTTAACCAGGGCATCAGGCACAATAATGACTTACACAAGCATAAAGGCCTCAATAAGGACTTAACCGCAATAAGGCCCATATGATTATGCAGCATACAGGCCACCATTAATGATTAGCCAGCATACAGGCACATAATTGACTTACACCAGCATACAGGCCTCTATTATGGACTTACACCAGCATACAGGCCAAATAATGACGTAACCAGCATTCAGGCCACATTAATGACTTACACAAGCATACAGGCCACATTAATGTACTTACACCAGCATACAGGCCACAATAATGGACTTACACCGAATACAGGCCACATTAATGACTTTCTCAACATCAGGCACATAATGACTTAACACCAGCATGCAGTTAAGATAATGACTTTGTCAGCAATACACATCACAAAGCTCACATCACTGACTACACGAGCACACAGCTGTCGACACCATCAATCAAAACAGCCCACAACACACTCACCAGCATCACTGCTCACGACACCGACGTACACATCAAGTAGCTCACAGCTTATACACCAGCACACAGTCACGACACCGAACTACATCAGCACTCAGTTATCGACACTGACCGTCAATAGCTGCAGTCGTAACAATATGACCTACACCAAGCGGCATATCTCACATTAATGACCTGCACCGCACACACTCATGACAATATCCTTTGGGAAAAATAACCCTATGGGAAATGACGGTGGAGAACCGTTGTCATCAACGTGAGATGAAATGTTTCGATTATAGACTCGAAACAGTCATTCCCTTCTTGGGGGGTGTGCTCATAGCCTTGCTGTATCGCTCCGCCCCCCCATCTTACGCAGAAGTCGGATTAGATCCTGGCTGTTGGGGTTTATATTAATATGTGGAAGTGCGCGTTTATATGCACTATATATTTATATTTATATATATATATATTATTATATATATATATATATTTAAATTTAGATTATATATATATATATATATGCATATTTTTCTTTTCGTTTTTTCATTTTACTATTCGGCATTTCCCGCGATAGCAAGTAGCTTTAAGAACGAGGACTGGGCCTTTGAGGGAATACCCTCACCTGGCCCCCTTCCTATGTTCCTTCTTTGTGGAATAAATAAAAAAGAGAGCGGGAGGATTTCCATCCCCCCGCTCCCTTCCCTTTTAGTCGACTTCTACGACACGCAGGGAATAGTGGGAAGTATTCTTTCTCCCTATCCCCAGAGATAGATATATACATATATTTTTTTTTTTTTTTTTTTTTACTTTGTCGCTTGTCTCCGCGTTTTCGAGTAGCGCATGGGGTTAACAGACGAAAGAAATGGCCCAACCCCCCCCCCCCCCCCATACACATGTACATACACTCGTCCACACACGCAACTATACATACCTACACAGCTTTCCATGGGTTTACCCCAGACGCTTCACTGCTTGCTTCAATCTCTGACATCACGTCAAACCGTATACCAAATGAACTCCATTTCACTCTATTTCTTGCCCTCCTTTCACCTCCTGCATGTTCAGGCCCCGATCACACAAAAATCTTTTTCACTCCATCTTTCCCCTCATTTGTCTCCCTCTTCTCCTCGTTCCCTCCACTCCGACACATATATCTCTGGTCAATCTATCCTCACTCATTCTATCCATGTGCCCCAAAACATTTCAATACACCCTTTTGTCTCTTCACCACGCTATTTTTATTTCCACACATCTCTCTCACCTTACGTTACTTACTCGATCAAACCACCTACACCACACATTTCTCAAACATCTCATTTCCAGCACATCCATCCTCCTGCGCACAATCTTATCCATAGGCCCACGCCTCGCTACCATACTACATTGTTGGAACTCTATTCCTAAACTTACCCATTTTTTGCTTTCCGAGATAATGTTCTCGGACTTCCAACATTTTTCATGGCTCCCAAAATTTTTCGGCCCCCTCCCCCCTATGATTCACATTCGCTTCCATGGTTCCATCCGCTGACAGATCCACTCCCAGATATCTTAAAACACTTCACTTCCTTAAAGTTTTTTCTCCATTAAACTCACTCCCAATTGACTTGACCTCACCCCTACTGTACCTAATAACCTTGTCTTATTCAATTTACTCTCAACTTTCTTCTTCACACACTTTACCAAACTCATTCACCAAGCTTCTGCAGTTTCTCACATGAATCAAGGCACAGCGCTGTATATCTGCGAAACAACAACTGACTCACTTCCCAAAGCTCCTCTCTAATCCCACAGACTTTCATTACTTGCCCCTTTTCCAGGACTCTTGCATTTACATCCTTACAACCCCTCCATAAACAACTTAAACAACCATGGAGACATTCCCACATCCCTGCCGCAAACCTTACATCACTGAGAACCAATCACATTCCTCTCTTCCTACACGGTACAATGCCTTACATCTCGATAAAAAACTTTTCACTGCTTCTCTCAACTTCCTACAACACCATATATTCTTAATACCTTCACAGAGTCTCTATCAACTCTATCAATGCCTTTCTATATATTATATATATATATATATATATATATATATATATATATATTTATATAGTTTTATATATATATTATATATATATATCATATATATATAATTTATCATATATATATATATTCTATTTATATTTATTATTTATAAAATATATTATATATTTATGTATATATATATATATTTAATATATTTTATATATATTATATATATATATATATATTATATATATTATATTATATATATATATTGGTATAATATATTAGGTATTTGTAGTCCAGAAGTTTATTGATGTGAGTTGAGAAGATATATTCTATTGGATCTAAGTAAAAGTTACCCTTGATCATTCACTGATAAATTACTTAAGTTAGAAAGAAATCTTTTTATAGCATTAAAACCCAAAAACCTCCTTTGACACTAAGAATCTTTTATGTTCTACCTGTTTAACTGATGATTCTCTTTACTTCCCATGTGCCTTAAAATCCCTTTACTAAAAAATGGTTGCCTTCAGTAACAGTGGTACTAGAAAGAAAATCTTAATCAGGAACTAACCAGAAAAATTTCTCCTGACGAATCTATAATGTGCATGTAGAATAGAAATTGTGATACGTTTTGTTTTGGGCATACTGGTAAGGGTCTTTCTGTTGACTTAAGCAACATAAATATAGTATAAGAAGGACAAGATCAATGCCTTGTTTAATCACGTTAAAAAACTACAATCTTTGTTATTGACTGGAGTAATGCCATCTCAGTATTAACTCTAAATCGTTCCATGAAAAATGTCATTTGAATCTTATTCTCTTATCAAATACACAAAAGATTTATAACTGTATTATCAGTGGAAACTCTATACAATGGATAACTTTTAGTGTTGACAACAATTTGTAAACAATTCACATTCTTGTCCAAATGACAAGTTTATGATTGCTCGTTGTCTGTCTTAGACCAGCCACTTGTTTACCAAATGGCGTCCTCGGTACGTCTCTTCGATGTATATCAACTGACGTTTAATTTCTCTCGTGTGTCTCCCATGATGATGTGATTAGAGTTGATAGAGATGCTCTGTGGAGGTTATCTAAGTATATATGGTGTGGGAGGCAAGTTGTTTGAAGCAGTGAAAAGTTTTTATCTAGATGCAAAGATGTGTTTCGGGTAGGAAAGAGAGGAAAGTGATTGGTTCTCAGTTGAATGTAGGCTTGGGTAGGTGTGTATGATGTCTCCATGGTTGTTTTCCTTTGTTATGGATTGGGTTGTTAGGGAGGTGAATGCAAGAGTTTTGGAAAGAGGGGAAGTGAATGCAGTTTTGTGGATGAGTGAGCTTGGGAAGTGGTCAGTTGTTGTTCGCTGATTATACCGCGTGGTGGCTGATTCATGTGAGAAACTGCAAAAAGAAGTGGGTGATGAGTTTGGTATAGTGTGGGAAAGAAGAGAAAGTTAAGGTTAATGTAATAAGAGCAAGGTTAATTAGGTACAGTAGGGTGAGGGTCAGTCAATTGGAGGTAAGTTGGACTAGAGAAAAATCTGGAGGAAAGTAAAGTGTTTTAGATATATGGGAGTGGATCTGGCAGTGGGATGGAACATGGAAGTGGAAGTGAAAATATAGGGTGGGGCAGGAGGGGAAATTTGGAGCTTGAAGAATGTTTTGAGTCGAGAACATTATCTCGGAAAGCAAAAAATGGGTATGTTTGAAGGTATAGTGGCTCCAAAACAATGTTGTATGGTTGGAGGCGTTGGCTTTGGATAGAGTTGTGCGCAGGAGGTGGATGTGCTGGAAATGAGATGTTTGAGGAAATTATGTGGTGTGGAGGTGTTTGATCGAGTAAGTAATGTAAGGGTAAGAGGGATGTGGTGGAATTAATTAAGAGTGTGGTTGAATAGAGCAGAAGCGAGGTGTTTTGAAATGTTTGGTCACATGGGAGAGAATGAGTGAGGAACGATTGACCAAGAGGTTAATCTGTGTCAGAGGTGGAGGTACGGGAGAAGTGAAGACCAAAAATTGGAGGTGGAAAGATGGAGTGCAAAAGGATTTTGAGTGATCGGGCTCTGAACAATGCAGGAGGGTGGAAAAGGCGTGCAAGGAATAGAAGTGAATTGGAACGATGTGGTATACGGGTGGAAGTGTGTCAATGGGATTGAACCAGGCATGTGAAGCGTTTGGGTAAGGCATGGAAAGTTTTGTGGGGGCCTGGATGTGGAAGGAGCTGTGGTTTCGGTGGCATTTTTAATGTCAGCTAGAGGACTGGTGTGAGCGAATGGGGCCTTTTGATATGAGTATTTTCTATCTCTATCTCGCCCCACACTTGAGGGGGAGGGAGTTGTTATTCCAAGAGTTGCGAGGTGGTCGATGGGAAAATTAAAATAAAGGCAGACAGTATGAATTATGTTACATGAGTATAAAGCTAGTTTGTTTGGTTTAAGTGTATATTATTTGTATAGATTTGACGATGTATTGGTATTATATTTGCTTTGCGTGTGTGGGAGTGTATGTATTAATTGGGTATGTGGGTGGGTTGTGGCCACATTCTTTCGTTGTTTCTTGCGTTACCTCGATAACGCGGGAGAGCAGCGACAAAGAACATAGATAATAAATAGATAAATCTTGCAGTGTACAGATAAACTATCCTGTGTATCTTGCAGTGTAAAGATAGCTATCTGTGTTCCTTGCAGTGTACAGATAATATTTCCTTTCTTATTTACAATATGAGGGGAAAAAATCATTTTTTCGCTCTTATCATATTTATAAGAATATCGACATAACATAGGCATAATGGTTCTGGACAATAGGAGTGGCGTTATTTTAACAGTAGACTCGTTCTCCTGTCAGGGATATTGGAGACCTTATAGGTTGTTGGCAGCGGCCAGAGACGGTCGTGGTTGTGGGTGGGTGGGAGGTCCGGAAGTGATGGACGTCCTCCTCCTCCACAGTCTACGTAACACCGTCAGTTGACCTCTAATGGCCGTCCAACCAGTCTCACATCTGAGTGACTCACGCTAGAGGATAACGCCGTCAGCATGGGTCCTCTGATAATCTTTTAATGAATATTTTAATTGAACTCAAACAAGGGTTTTGTGCGTAATGCTTACCAGTACTGGACTGTGATTCAGCGTGGGCCCGCCCAGGGGAGACCAGCATGGATTCGAACAAGGCCCGGCATTCGCTCTACAGCCATACCCTGCTGTTCATTTCTATCGGGGCTTGTCGATAAAATGGGGCACTGGCTTAACTGGGTTTGTATTGAAAAGCTAACGAAAAAATAAAGAATGAAATTATACACATATACAAGATTACGCAGACGGGGCAAAAAGAGTGTAAAACTTCTCCTCGTAATACTGACATGACATCACACACACTCACACACACACACCACACAACACAAAACAAACACCACAAATACAAACACACAAATACAAACACACACACAAACACACAACCACACACACCACACACACACACCACACACAACACACACACACACACACCAGAAACCATCTCCCAAAATTTAATTACTGACTCTTATTACAAATAGGTGATTACTTCAACTGATTCTGACAACACGGGGATGATGGAAAATTAGAATCAAAAACAGAAGGCGTACAGAGTTTGGGAAGGTATAATAGCGAACGTTGACGATAGATGAAAATAATAGCAATGATATTAAACTTTAACACAGGAAACCAGGGTCCCCTATCTACACCCAAAACATCAAAGGTTTACGCAAAAAAGAATTCACATAAACCTGGTTCGTTCACTGAGCACGTCAGCCCCTATATACCACATTAGTCAGTTTCTCTCTATCAATATGAACGCCTTTATCTTGACGTTCAATAAAGATAACGTTCAAGATCTTTTTATTCAATCCAATCCTTCCATCTCCAATTTCGTCTCACCCGTATTCATAAATTGTGACACACACAACCACCACATATATATATATATATTATATAATATATATACTATATTTATATATATATATATATATATATATATATATATATATATATATATATATATATTATTTTTTTTTTTTTATTATA
>NW_027264816.1:0-25243 GCF_036320965.1 Panulirus ornatus
AATTAAACAACAATGGAGACATCAGGCAGCTCTGCCGCAAACCGACATTCACTAAGAACCAACCACTTTTCGCTTTTCCTACTCGTACACATGCCTTACATCATCGATAAAAACTTTTCACTGCTTCTGACAACAAGCCGACCACACCGTATATTTTCAATACCTTCCACAGAGCATCTCTGTCAACTCTATCATATGCCTTCTCTAGAACCATCTCCAGATCCATAAATGCTACATACAAATCTATTTGCTTTTCTAAGTATTTCTCACATATATTCTTCAAAGCAAACACCTGATCCACACGTCTTATATCACTATTGAAACCTCACTACTCTTCCCCAATCTCATCCTTTGTACGTACCTCACCCTATCAATCAATACCCTCCCATATTACTTTCTAGGAATACTCAACAAACTTTTTTTTTTTTTTTGCTTTGTCGCTGTCTCCCGCGTTTGCGAGGTAGCGCAAGGAAACAGACGAAAGAAATGGCCCAACCCACTCCCATACACATGTATATACATACGTCCACACACGCAAATATACATACCTACACAGCTTTCCATGGTTTACCCCAGACGCTTCACATGCCCTGATTCAATCCACTGACAGCACATCAACCCCGGTATACCACATCGATCCAATTCACTCTATTCCTTGCCCTCCTTTCACCCTCCTGCATGTTCAGGCCCCGATCACACAAAACCTTTTTCACTTCATCTTTCCACCTCCAATTTGGTCTCCCTCTTCTCCTCGTTCCCTCCACCTCCGACACATATATCCTCTTGGTCAATCTTTCCTCACTCATTCTCTCCATGTGCCCAAACCATTTCAAAACACCCTCTTCTGCTCTCTCAACCACGCTCTTTTTATTTCCACACATCTCTCTTACCCTTACGTTACTTACTCGAACAAACCACCTCACACCACACATTCTCCTCAAACATCTCATTTCCAGCACATCCATCCTCCTGCGCACAACTCTATCCATAGCCCACGCCTCGCAACCATACAACATTGTTGGAACCACTATTCCTTCAAACATACCCATTTTTGCTTTCCGAGATAATGTTCTCGACTTCCACACATTCTTCAAGGCTCCCATAATTTTCGCCCCCTCCCCCAGCCTATGATCCACTTCCGCTTCCATGGTTCCATCCGCTGCCAGATCCACTCCCAGATATCTAAAACACTTCACTTCCTCCAGTTTTTCTCCATTCAAACTCACCTCCCAATTGACTTGACCCTCAACCCTACTGTACCTAATAACCTTGCTCTTATTCACATTTACTCTTATCTTTCTTCTTTCACACACTTTACCAAACTCTGTCACCAGCTTCTGCAGTTTCACACATGAATCAGCCACCAGCGCTGTATCATCAGCGAACAACAACTGACTCACTTCCCAAGCTCTCTCATCCACAACAGACTTCATACTTGCCCCTCTTTCCAAAACTCTTGCATTCACCTCCCTAACAACCCCATCCATAAACAAATTAAACAACCATGGAGACATCACACACCCCTGCCGCAAACCTACATTCACTGAGAACCAATCACTTTCCTCTCTTCCTACACGTACACATGCCTTACATCCTCGATAAAAACTTTTCACTGCTTCTAACAACTTGCCTCCCACACCATATATTCTTAATACCTTCCACAGAGCATCTCTATCAACTCTATCATATGCCTTCTCCAGATCCATAAATGTTACATACAAATCCATTTGCTTTTCTAAGTATTTCTCACATACATTCTTCAAAGCAAACACCTGATCCACACATCCTCTACCACTTCTGAAACCACACTGCTCTTCCCCAATCTGATGCTCTGTACATGCCTTCACCCTCTCAATCAATACCCTCCCATATAATTTACCAGGAATACTCAACAAACTTATACCTCTGTAATTTGAGCACTCACTCTTATCCCCTTTGCCTTTGTACAATGGCACTATGCACGCATTCCGCCAATCCTCAGGCACCTCACCGTGAGTCATACACACATTAAATAACCTTACCAACCAGTCAACAATACAGTCACCCCCTTTTTTAATAAATTCCACTGCAATACCATCCAAACCTGCTGCCTTGCCGGCTTTCATCTTCCGCAAAGCTTTTACTACCTCTTCTCTGTTTACTCAACAAACTTATACATCTATAATTTGAGCACTCACCTTTATCCCCTTTGCCTTTGCAGAAGGGCACCATGGATGCATTACGCCAATCCTCAAGCACCTCACCATATATCATACATATGCTAAATAATATATCCTTACCAACCAGTCAACAACACAGTCACCCCATCTTTTAAAAAATTCCACCGAAATACCATCCAAAAACGCTGCCTTGCCGGCTTTCATCTTCCGAAAATCCTTTACTACCTGTTCTCTGTTTACCAAATCATTTTCCTTAACCCTCTCACTCCGCACATCACCTCGACCAAAACACCCTATAAATGCTACTATATCATCAAACACATTCAACAAACCTTCAAAATACTCACTCCATCTCCTCACATCACCACTACTTGTTATCACCTCCCCATTAGACCCATTTACTGTTTCCATTTGTTCTTTTGTCTCACGCAATTTATTTACCTGCTTCCAAAACATCTTTTTATTTTCCCTAAAATTCAATGATACTCTCTCACCCCAACTCTCATTTGCGCTCTTTGTCACTTCTTCCACCTTTCTCTTGACCTCCTGCCTCTTTCTTTTATACATCTCCCAATCATTTGCCTAATTTCCCTGCAAAAATCGTCCAAATACCTCTCTCTTCTCTTTCACTAATAATTTTACTTCCTCATGCCACCAATCACTACCTTTTCTTATCTGCCCACCAATCCCCGCTTCTCATGCCACAATCATCTTTTGCGCAATCCATCACTGCTTCTCTAAATACATCCCATTCCGCCTTCATTCCCTTTACGTCCTTTATTCCCAAATTTTTCCATTCTCCACTCATTCTCTCCTGGTACTTCCTCAAAAGAGTCTCTTTTCCAAACCCACTCACTCTCACCACTCTCTTCACCCCAACATTCTTCTTTTCTGTAAACCTCTACAAACCTTCACCTTCGCCTCCACAAGATAATGATTAGAGATCCCTCCAGTTGCACCTTTCAGCACATTACCATCCAACATTCTCACATTCGCACGAATATCAATTAACACGTAATCCAATAACGCTCTCTGGCCATACCTCCTAATTACATAAGGATACTTATATATATCTCTCTTTTTAAACTGGGTATTCCCAATCACCAGTCTTTTTCCAGCGCACAAATCTAAAAGCCCTTCACCATTTCCATGTACAATACTGAACACCCCATGTACACCAATTATTCCCTTAACGGCCATATCACTCACCTTTCCATTCAAATCACCCATCACTATAACCCGGTCTCGTGCATCAAAACTGCTAACACACTCATTCAGCACCTCCTAAAACACTTGCCTCTCATGATCTCTCTTCTCATGCCCAGGTGAATATGCACAAATAATCATACATTTCTCTCCATCCACTTTCAGTTTTACCCATATCAATCTAGAGTTTACTTTCTTACACTCTATCACATAATCTCACCACTCCTGTTTCCGGAAAAGTGTTACTCTTTCCCTTGTTCTTGTCCTCTCACCAACCCTTGTATATATATATATATATACATATATACATATACATATATACATATATACATATATACATATATACATATATACATATCCCTGGGGATAGGGGAGAAAGAATACTTCCCACGTATTCCCTGCGTGTCGTAGAAGGCGACTAAAAGGGGAGGGAGCGGGTGGCTGGAAATCCTCCCCTTTCTTGTTTTTTTTTTAATTTTCCAAAAGAAGGAACAGAGAAGGGGGTCAGGTGAGGATATTTCCTCTAAGGCCCAGTTCTCTGTTCTTAACGCTACCTCGCTAACGCGGGAAATGGCAAATAGTATGAAAAAAAAAATAAATATATATATATATATATATATATATATATATATATATATATATATATATATATATATATATATATATATATATATATATATATATATATATATATATATATATATATATATGATTTTGCTGGAAATGAGATGTTTGAGGACAACATCTGGTGTGAGGTGATTTGATCAAGTAAGTAATAAAAGGGTAAGAGAGATGTGTGTTAAGAAAAAGAGTGTGGTTGAGAAAGCAGAAGAGGGTGTTTTTAAATGGTTTGCTCACATGGAGAGAATGAGTGGGGAAAGAATGACCAAGATGATATTTGTGACAGAGGTGGAGGGAACGAGAAGTGGGAGACCAAATTGGAGGTGGAAAGATGGAGTGAAAAAGATTTTGGGTGATCGGGGCCTGAACATGCGGGAGGGTGAAAGGTGTGCAAGGAATAGAGTGAATTGAAACAATGTGGTTTACCGGGGTCGACGTGCTGTCAGTGGATTGAACCAGGGCATGTGAAGTGTCTGGGGTAAAACATGGAAAGTTTTGTGGGGCCTGGATATGGAAAGGGAGCTGTGGTTTCAGTGCATTATACTGGACAGCGAGAGACAGAGTGTGAACGAATGTTTCATTCGTTGTCTTTACCGAGCGCTACCTCGCTCACATGCGGGGGAAGGGGGTTGTTATTTCCTGTGGCAGGGTGGCGATGGGAATGAATAAAGGCAGACTATGAATTATGTACATGTGTATATATGTATATGTCTGTGTGTGTATGTATATGTATACGTTGAGATATATAGGTATGTATATATATATATATATATATATATATATATATATATATATATATATATATATATATATGTATATATATATATATATATATATATATATATATATATATATATATATATATATATATATATATATATTTTCTTTTTTTTTTTGCTTTGTCGCTGTCTCCCGCGTTTGCGAGGTAGCGCAAGGAAACAGACGAAAGAAATGGCCCAACCCACCCCCATACACATGTATATACATACGTCCACACACGCAAATACACATACCTACACAGCTTTCCATGGTTTACCCAAACGCTTCACATGTCCTGATTCAATCCACTGACAGCACGTCAACCCGGTATACCACATCGATCCAATTCACTCTATTCCTTGCCCTCCTTTCACCCTCCTGCATGTTCAGGCCCCGATCACACAAAATCTTTTTCACTTCATCTTTCCACCTCCAATTTGGTCTCCCACTTCTCCTCGTTTCCTCCACCTCCGACATATATATCCTCTTAGTCAATCTTTCCTCACTCATTCTCTCCATGTGCCCAAACCATTTCAAAACACCCTCTTCTGCTCTCTCAACCACACTCTTTTTATTTCCACACATCTCTCTTACCCTTATGTTACTTACTCGATCAAACCACCTCACACCACACATTCTCCTCAAACATCTCATTTCCAACACATCCATCCTCCTGCGCACAACTCTATCCATAGCCCACGCCTCGCAACCATACAACATTGTTGGAACCACTATTCCTTCGAACATACCCATTTTTGCTTTCCGAGATAATATTCTCGACTTCCACACATTCTTCAAGGCTCCCAGGATTTTCGCCCCCTCCCCCACCCTATGATACACTTCCGCTTCCATGGTTCCATCCGCTGCCAGATCCACTCCCAGATATCTAAAACACTTTACTTCCTCCAGTTTTTCTCCATTCAAACTTACCTCCCAATTGACTTGACCCTCAACCCTACTGTACCTAATTACCTTGTTCTTATTCACATTTACTCTTAACTTTATTCTTTCACACACTTTACCAAACTCAGTCACCAGCTTCTGCAGTTTCTCACATGAATCAGCCACCAGCGCTGTATCATCAGCGAACAACAACTGACTCACTTCCCAAGCTCTCTCATCCACAACAGACTTCATTCTTGCCCCTCTTTCCAAAACTCTTGCATTCACCTCCCTAAC
Source organism: Panulirus ornatus (assembly GCF_036320965.1). Lineage (NCBI taxonomy): Eukaryota > Metazoa > Arthropoda > Malacostraca > Decapoda > Palinuridae > Panulirus > Panulirus ornatus. The sequence goes on from NW_027264816.1 coordinate 5,925, forward strand.
AACCCCATCCATAAACAAATTAAACAACCATGGAGACATCACACACCCCTGCCGCAAACCTACATTCACTGAGAACCAATCACTTTCCTCTCTTCCTACACGTACACATGCCTTACATCCTCGATAAAAACTTTTCACTGCTTCTAACAACTTGCCTCCCAAACCATATATTCTTAATACCTTCCACAGAGCATCTCTATCAACTCTATCATATGCCTTCTCCAGATCCATAAATGCTACATACAAATCCATTTGCTTTTCTAAGTATTTCTCACATACATTCTTCAAAGCAAACACCTGATCCATACATCCTCTACCACTTCTGAAACCACACTGCTCTTCCCCAATCTGATGCTCTGTACATGCCTTCACCCTCTCAATCAATACCCTCCCATATAATTTACCAGAAATACTCAACAAACTTATACCTCTGTAATTTGAGCACTCACTCTTATCCCCTTTGCCTTTGTACAATGGCACTATGCACGCATTTCCGCCAGTCCTCAGGCACCTCACCATGAGTCATACATACATTAAATAACCTTACCAACCAGTCAATAATACAGTCAACCCCTTGATGGAGAGAGATGGGTGATTATTGGTGCATATGCACCTGGGCATGAGAACAAAGATCATGAGAGTCAAGTGTTTTGGGAGCAGCTGAATGAGTGTGTTAGTGGTTTTGATGCACGAGACCGGGTTATAGTGATGGGTGATTTGAATGCAAAGGTGAGTAATGTGGCAGTTGAGGGAATAATTGGTATACATGGGGTGTTCAGTGTTGTAAATGTAAATGGTGAAGAGCTTGTAGATTTATGTGCTGAAAAAGGACTGGTGATTGGGAATACCTGGTTTAAAAAGCAAGATATACATAAGTATACGTATGTAAGTAGGAGAGATGGCCAGAGAGCGTTATTGGATTACGTGTTAATTGACAGGCGCACGAAAAAGAGACTTTTGGATGTTAATGTGCTGAGAGGTGCAACTGTAGGGATGTCTGATCATTATCTTGTGGAGGCTAAGGTGAAGATTTGTATGGGTTTTCAGAAAAGAAGAGTGAATGTTGGGGTGAAGAGGATGGTGAGAGTAAGTGAGCTTGGGAAGGAGACTTGTGTGAGGAAGTACCAGGAGAGACTGAGTACAGAATGGAAAAATTTGAGAACAATGGAAGTAAGAGGAGTGGGGGAGGAATGGGATGTATTTAGGGAATCAGTGATGGATTGCGCAAATAATGCTTGTGGCATGAGAAGAGTGGGAGGTGGGTTCATTAGAAAGGGTAGTGAGTGGTGGGATGAAGAAGTAAGATTATTAGTGAAAGAGAAGAGAAAGGCATTTGGACGAGTTTTGCAAGGAAAAAATGCAGTTGAGTGGGAGATGTATAAAAGAAAGAGACAGGAGATCAAGAGAAAGGTGCAAGAGGTGAAAAAGAAGGCAAATGAGAGTTGGAGTGAGAGAGTATCATTAAATATTAGGGAGAATAAAAAGATGTTCTGGAAGGAGATAAATAAAGTGCGTAAGACAAGGGAGCAAATGGGAACTTCAGTGAAGGGCGCAAATGGGGAGGTGATAACAAGTAGTGGTGATGTGAGAAGGAGATGGAGTGAGTATTTTGAAGGTTTGTTAAATGTGTTTGATGATAGAGTGGCAGTTATAGGTTGTTTTGGTCGAGGTGGTGTGCAAAGTGAGAAAGTAAGGGAAAATGATTTGGTAAACAGAGAAGAGTAATAAAAGCTTTGCGGAAGACGAAAGCCGGCAAGGCAGCAGGTTTGGATGGTATTGCAGTGGAATTTATACATACATATATATATATTTATATATATATATATATATATATATATATATATATATATATATATATATATATATATATATATATATACATATATTTCTTTCTTTTAAACTATTCGCCATTTCCCGCATTAGCGAGGTACCGTTGAGAACAGAGAACTGGGCCTTCGAGGAAATATCCTCATCTGGCCCCCTTCTCTATTCCTTCTTTTGGAAAAGTAAAAAAAAAATGAGAGGGTAGGATTTCCAGCCCCCCGCTCCCTTCCCTTTTAGTCGCTTTCTCCGACACGCAGGGAATACGTGGGAAGTATTCTTTCTCCCCTATCCCCAGGGATAATATATATATATATATATATATATATATATATATATATATATATATATATATATATATATATATATATATATATATATATATATATATATATATATATATATATATATATATATATATATATATATATATATATATATATATATATATATATTTATTTATATATATATATATATTTTATTTTTTTTATTTATTTTGCTTTGTCGCTGTCTCCCGCGTTAGCGAGGTAGCGCAAGGAAACAGACGAAAGAATGGCCCAACCCGCCTACATACACATGTATAAACATACACGTCCACACACGCAAATATACATACCTATACATCTCAATGTACACATATATATACACAAACGGACATATACATCTATACACATGTACATAATTCATACTGTCTGCCTTTCTTTGTTCCCATAGCCACCTCGCTACACATGAAATAACAACCTCCTCCCCCCCTCATGTGTGCGAGGTAGCGCTAGGAAAGACACCAAAGGCCCCATTCGTTCACACTCAGTCTTTAGCTGTCATGTAATAATGCACCGAAACCACAGCTCCATTTCCACATCTAGGCCCCACACACTTTCCATGGTTTACCCCAGACGCTTCACATGCCCTGGTTCAATCCACTGACAGCACGTCGTCCCCGGTATACCATATCGTTCCAATTCAGTCTATTCCTTGCACGCCTTTCACCCTCCTGCACGTTCAGGCCCCGATCACTCAAAATCGTTCTCACTCCATCTTTCCTCCTCCAATTTGGTCTCCCACTTCTCCTCGTTCCCTCCACCTCTGACACATATATCCTCTTGGTCAATCTTTTCCCACTCATTCTCTCCATGTGACCAAACCATTTTAAAACACCCTCTTCTGCCCTCTCAACCACACTCTTTTTATTTCCACACATCTCTCTCACCTTTACATAACTTACTCGATCAAACCACCTCACACCAAATATTGACCGCAAACATCTCATTTCCAGCACATCCACCTTCCTGCGCACAACTCCATCCATAGCCCACGCCTCGAAACCATACAACATTGTTGGAACCACTATTCCTTCAAACATACCCATTTTTCCTTTCCGAGATAATGTTCTCGACTTCCAAACATTCTTCAAGGCTTCCAGAATTTTCGCCCCCCTACCCAACCCTATGATTCACTTCCGCTTCCATGGTTCCATCCGCTGCCAGATCCACTCCCAGATATCTAAAACACTTTATTTCCTCCAGTTTTTCTCCATTCAATCTTACCTCCCAATTGACTTGACCCTCAACCATACTGTGCTAAATGACCTTGCTCTTATTCACATTTACTCTTAACTTTCATCTTTTACACACTTTACCAAACTCAGTCAGCAGCTTCTGCAGTTTCTCACATGAAGCAGCTACCAGCGCTGTATCATCAGCGAACAACAACTGACTCACTTCCAAAGCTCTCTCATCCACAACAGACTTCATACTTGCCCCTCTTTCCAAAACTCTTGCATTCACCTCCCTAACAACCCCATCCATAAACAAATTAAACAACCATGGAGACATCACACACCCCTGCCGCAAATCTACATTCACTGAGACCCAATCACTTTCCTCTCTTCCTACACGTACACATGCCTTAAATCCTCTATAAAAACTTTTCACTGCTTCTAACAACTTGCCTCCCACACCATATATTCTTAATACCTTCCACAGAGCATCTCTATCAACTCTATCATATGCCTTCTCCAGATCCATAAATGCTACATACAAATCCATTTGCTTTTCTAAGTATTTCTCACATACATTTTTCAAAGCAAACACCTGATCCACACATCCTCTACCACTTCTGAAACCACACTGCTCTTCCCCAATCTGATGCTCTGTACATGCCTTCACCCTCTCAATCAATACCCTCCCATATAATTTACCAGGAATACTCAACAAACTTATACCTCTGTAATTTGAGCACTCACTCTTATCCCCTTTGCCTTTGTACAATGGCACTATGCACGCATTCCGCCAATCCTCAGGCACCTCACCATGAGTCATACATACATTAAATAACCTTACCATCCAGTCAATAATACAGTCACCCCCTTTTTTAATAAATTCCACTGCAATACCATCCAAACCTGCTGCCTTGCCGGCTTTCATCTTACGCAAAGCTTTTACTACCTCTTCTCTATTTACCAAATCATTTTCCCTAACCCTCTCACTTTGCACACCACCTCGACCAAAACACCCTATATCTGCCACTCTATCATCAAACACATTCAACAAACCTTCAAAATACTCACTCCATCTCCTTCTCACATCACCACTACTTGTTATCACCTCCCCATTTGCGCCCTTCACTGAAGTTTCCATTTGCTCTCTTGTCTTACGCACTTTATTTACCTCCTTCCAGAACATCTTTTTATTCTCCCTAAAATTTAATGATACTCTCTCACCCCAACTCTCATTTGCCCTCTTTTTTCACCTCTTGCACCTTTCTCCTGACATCCTGTCTCTTTCTTTTATACATCTCCCACTCAACTGCATTTTTTTCTCTGCAAAAATCGTCTAAATGCCTCTCTCTTCTTTTTCACTAATAATCTTACTTCTTCATCCCACCACTCACTACCCTTTCTAATCAACCCACCTCCCACGCTTCTCATGCCACAAGCATCTTTTGCGCAATCCATCACTGATTCCTTAAATACATCCCATTCCTCCCCCACTCCCCTTACTTCCATTGTTCTCACCTCTTTCAATTTTGTACTCAGTCTCTCCTGGTACTTCCTCACACAAGTCTCCTTCCCAAGCTCACTTACTCTCACCACCCTCTTCACCCCAACATTCACTCTTCGTTTTTGAAAACCCATACAAATCTTCACCCTAGCCTCCACAAGATAATGATCAGACATCCCTCCAGTTGCACCTCTCAGCACATTAACATCCAAAAGTCTCTTTTTCGCGCGCCTGTCTAGTAACACGTAATCCAATAACGCTCTCTGGCCATCTCTCCTACTTACATACGTATACTTATGTATATCTCGCTTTTTAAACCAGGAATTCCCAATCACCAGTCCTTTTTCAGCACATAAATCTACAAGCTCTTCAGCATTTCCATTTACAACACTGAACACCCCATGCATACCAATTATTCCCTCAACTGCCACATTACTCACCTTTGCATTCAAATCACCCATCACTATAACCCGGTCTCGTGCATCAAAACCACTAACACACTCATTCAGCTGCTCCCAAAACAGCGTGGTTGAGAAAGCAGAAGAGGGTGTTTTGAAATGGTTTGGGCACATGGAGAGAATGAGTGAGGAAAGATTGACCAAGAGGATATATGTGTCGGAGGTGGAGGGAACGAGGAGAAGTGGAAGACCAAATTGGAGGTGGAAAGATGGAGTGAAAAAGATTTTGTGTGATCGGGGCCTGAACATGCAGGAGGGTGAAAGGCGGCCAAGGAATAGAGTGCGTTGGATCGATGTGGTATACCGGGTTGACGTGCTGTCAGGTGAATGAATCAGGGCATGTGAAGCGACTGGGGTAAACCATGGAAAGCTGTGTAGGTATGTATATTTGCGTGTGTGGACGTATGTATATACATGTGTATGGGGGTGGGTTGGGCCATTTCTTTCGTCTTTTTCCTTGCGCTACCTCGCAAACGCGGGAAACAGCGACAAAGCAAAAAAAAAAAAAAATATATATATATATATATATATATATATATATATATATATATATATATATATATATATATATATTTTTTTTTTTTTTATACTTTGTCGCTGTCTCCCGCGCTTGCGAGGTAGCGCAAGGAAACAGACGAAAGAAATGGCCCAACCCCCCCCATACACATGTACATACACACGTCCACACACGCAAATATACATACCTACACAGCTTTCCATGGTTTACCCCAGACGCTTCACATGCCCTGATTCAATCCACTGACAGCACGTTAACCCCTGTATACCACATTGCTCCAATTCACTCTATTCCTTGCCCTCCTTTCACCCTCCTGCATGTTCAGGCCCCGATCACACAAAATCCTTTTCACTCCATCTTTCCACCTCCAATTTGGTCTCCCTCTTCTCCTCGTTCCCTCCACCTCCGACACATATATCCTCTTGGTCAATCTTTCCTCACTCATTCTCTCCATGTGCCCAAACCATTTCAAAACACACTCTTCTGCTCGCTCAACCACGCTCTTTTTATTTCCACACATCTCTCTTACCCTTACGTTACTTACTCGATCAAACCACCCCACACCACACATTGTCCTCAAACATCTCATTTCCAGCACATCCATCCTCCTGCGCACAACTCTATCCATAGCCCACGCCTCGCAACCATACAACATTGTTGGAACTACTATTCCTTCAAACATACCCATTTTTGCTTTCCGGGATAATGTTCTCGACTTCCACACATTTTTCAAGGCTCCCAAAATTTTCGCCCCCTCTCCCACCCTATGATCCACTTCCGCTTCCATGGTTCCATCCGCTGACAGATCCACTCCCAGATATCTAAAACACTTCACTTCCTCCAGCCTCTCACCATTCAAACTCACCTCCCAATTGACTTGACCCTCAACCCTACTGTACCTAATAACCTTGCTCTTATTGACATTTACTCTTAACTTTCTTCTTCCACACACTTTACCAAACTCCGTCACCAGCTTCTGCAGTTTCTCACATGAATCCGCCACCAGCGCTGTATCATCAGCGAACAACAACTGACTCACTTCCCAAGCTCTCTCATCCCCAACAGACTTCATACTTGCCCCTCTTTCCAAAACTCTTGCATTTACCTCCCTAACAGCCCCATCCATAAACAAATTAAACAACCATGGAGACATCACACACCCCTGCCGCAAACCTACATTCACTGAGAACCAATCACTTTCCTCTCTTCCTACACGTACACATGCCTTACATCCTCGATAAAAACTTTTCACTGCTTCTAACAACTTGCCTCCCACACCATATATTCTTAATACCTTCCACAGAGCATCTCTATCAACTCTATCATATGGAGGGTATTGATTGAGAGGGTGAAGGCATGTACAGAGCATCAGATTGGGGAAGAGCAGTGTGGTTTCAGAAGTGGTAGAGGATGTGTGGATCAGGTGTTTTCTTTGAAGAATGGTATGTGAGAAATACTTAGAAAAGCAAATGGATTTGTATGTAGCATTTATGGATCTGGATATATATATATATATATATATATATATATATATATGTATATGTATATATATATATATATATTTTCCCTGGGGATAGGGGAGAAAGAATACTTCCCACGTATTCCCTGCGTGTCGTAGAAGGCGACTAAAAGGGGAGGGAGCGGGGGGCTGGAAATCCTCCCCTCTCGTTTTTTTTTTTTTTTTTTTTTTTTTTTTTAATTTTCCAAAAGAAGGAACAGAGAATTGGGCCAGGTGAGGGTATTCCCTCAAAGGCCCAGTCCTCTGTTCTTAACGCTACCTCGCTAATGCGGGAAATGGCGAATAGTTTGAAAGAAAGAAAATATATATATATATATATATATATATATATATATATATATATATATATATATATATATATATATATATATATATATATATATACCGAACCTGACTGTACAACGCGTTTATATACACTTTATTCGTATTCATATAACTCCGCGTTGTACAGTCAGGTTAGGTAAAACGCTATCAGCTGGCTATGTGTTCTGTTCGGAAACAACCGATAGATCCCGTTGCTCACCATTGTGAGACGAAAGGTATTCGAGTACTTAGTATTTCGAATAGTTGTTTCCTATTATACAGTCCCTTAGCCTATCGGTTAGCATGCCTGCCTCCTATACAAGGGGTCCCAGGTTCGATCCTGGCTGTTGGAGCTTTGTATGTTCTATGAAGGTGCGCGTTTATATACCCTTTATTCGTATTCATATAACTCCGCGTTGTACAAGTCAGGTTCGGTAAAACGCTATCAGCTGGCTATGTGTTCTGTTCGGAAACAACCGATAGACCCCGTTGCTCACCATTGTGAGATGAAGGGTATTCGAGTACTTAGTATTTCGAATAGTTGTTTCCTATTATACAGTCCCTTAGCCTATCGGTTAGCATGCCTGCCTCTTGTACAAGGGGTCCCAGGTTCGATGCTGGCTGTTGGAGCTTTGTATGATATATATATATATATATATATATATATATATATATATATATATATATATATATATACGAATAAAGTGTATATGAATGCGCACCTTCATAGAACATACAAACCTCCAACAGCCAGGATCGAACCTGGGACCCCTGCGCGAGAGGCAGGCATGCTAAACGCTAGTCCCATTGCCTAGCGGGTAGCATGCCTGCCTCTCGCGCAGGGGTCCCAGGTTCGATCCTGGCTGTTGGAGGGTTGTATGTGAGATATATATATATATATATATATATATATATATATATATATATATATATATATATATATATCCATAAACAAATTAAACAATCATGGAGACATCACGCACTCCTGCTGCACACCGACATTCAAAGGGAACCAATCACTTTCCTCTCATCCTACTTTTACACATGCCGTACATCCTCGATAAGAACATTTCACTGTTGCTAGTAACTTACCTCCTACACCATATACTCTTAAAACCATCCTCAAAACATCTTTATCATCCCAATGATATGCCTTCTCCAGATCCATAAATGCTGCATACAAATCAACCTGTTTTTCTCACATTCTTCAAAGCAAATACCTGATCCACACATCCTCTACCACTTTTGAAAACACACCGCTCTTTCCCAATTCTATGTACATGCCTTTCCCCTCTCAATCAATACCCTCCCATATAATTTCCCAGGAATACTCAACAAACTTGTGACTTTGTAGTTTGAACATTCATCTTTATCCCCTTTGCCTTTGTACAATGGCATTATGCGTGGATTCCGCCAATCTTCAGGAACTTCGCCATGATCCATACATACTTTGAATATCCTTACCAACCAATCAACATCATAGTCACCCCTTTTTTTATAAATTCTACTGCAGTACCATCCAAACTCGCCGCCTTGCTGGCCTTAATCTTCCGCAAATATTTCACAAACTCTTCCTAGTTTACCAAACCATTCTCCCTGACCCTCTCATCTCGCACACCACCCTGAAAAAAAACATTTTATATCCACCACTCAATCATCAAACACTTTCAACAAACCTTCAAATTTCTCACTTCATCGCTACTTGTTATTACCCACCCATTGGCCCCCTTCACCGATGTTCCCATTTGTTCTCTTGTCTTGCGCACTTTATTTACCTCCGTCCAAAACCTTTTTTATTCTCCCTAAAATTTAACGATAATCTCTTACACCAACTCTCATCTGATATCTTTTACATCTTTTTCACATTTCTCTTGACCTCTTCCCGCTTTCTTTTATACATCTCACACTCATTTGCGCTATTTCCCCCAAAAATAGTCCAAACGCCTCTTATTTCTGTTTCACCAACAATCTTACTTCTTCATCCCACCATTGCCCACCCCCCACCTTTCTCATGCCACAAGCATCTTTTGCGCAAGCCATCACTGCTTCCCTAAATACATCCCATTCCTCCCCAACTCCCCTTACGTCATTTGCTTTTACCCTATGCCATTCTGCACTCAATCTCTATTCTTACTTTCTCACACAAGTCACCTTTCCAAGCTCACTTACTCTCACCGCTTTCTTCTCCCCGACGTTTTCTCTTCTTTTCTGAAAACCTCTACACTTCTTCACCTTTACCTCCACAGGATAATGATCAGACATCCTTCCAGCTGCCCCTCTCAGCATATAACCATCCAGATGCCTCTCTTTTACACGGCTTTACATTAACATGTAATCTAATAACGCCCTTTGGCCATCTCTCCTACTCATATACGTTTACTAATGTTTATATCTCTTTTTAAACTAGATATTCCCAATCACCAGTCCTTTTTCAGCACTCAGATCCACAAGCTCTTCACCATTTCTAATTACAACAATGAACACCCCCATATACACCAATTATGCACTCAACTGACCCATTACCCACCTTTGCATTCAAATCACCTATCACTATATATCGGTGTCGTGTATCAGAGCTGCTAACACACTCAATCAGCTGCTCCCAAAACAATTGCCTCTCATGATCTTTCTTCTCATGCCCAGGTGCATATGCACCAATAATCACCCATCTCTCTCCATCCACTTTCAGTTTTACCCATATCAATCTAGTGCTTACTTTCTTGCACTCAATCACATACTCCCACAACTCCTGCTTCAGGAGGAGTTCTACTCCTCCCTTTGCTCCTGAACTCTCACCAATCCCTGATTTTACTCCGAAGATATTCCCAAACCACTCTTCCCCTTTACGTTTTAGCTTCGCTTCACTCACATCCAAGACATCTATGTTCCTTTCCTCAAGCACACCACCCATCTCTCCATTTTTTTCATCTTGGTTACATCCACAAACATTTAGACACCCCAATCTGAGCCTTCGATGAGGATGACCACTCCTTGCACGACTCCTTCTTTTGTTTTCCCTTTTAGAAAGTAAAATGCAAGGAGGGGGAGGGGTTCCAGCCCCCCAGCTACCGCCCTCTTTAGTCGCCTTCTACGACAAGCGGGGAATATGTGGGAATCCTTCATTCTCCCCTATCCTCAGGGATATATTCCCTCAGAGGCCCAGTCCTCTGTTCTTAACAATACCTTGCTAACGCGGGAAATGGCGAATAGTTTGAAAGAAAGAGTATATATATATATATATATATATATATATATATATATATATATATATATATATATATATATATATATATATATATATATATATATATATATATATATATATATATATATTTATATATTTATTTTGCGTTGTCGCTGTCTCCCGCGTTAGCAAGGTAGCGCAAGGAAACAGACGAAAGAATGGCCCAACCCGCCCACATACACATGTATATACATACACGTCCACACACGCAAATATACATACCTATACATCTCAATGTACACATATATATACACACACAGACATATACATATATACACATGGACATAATTCATACTGTCTGCCTTTCTTTGTTCCCATCGCCACCTCGCCACATATGGAATAACAACCCACTCCCCCCTCATGTGTGCGAGGTAGCGCTAGGAAAAGACAACAAAGGCCTCATTCGTTCACACTCAGTCTCTAGCTGTCATGTAATAATGCACGGAAACCACAGTTCCCTTTCCACATCCAGGCCCCACACAACTTTCCATGGTTTACCCCAGACGCTTCACATGCCCTGGATCAATCCATTGACAGCAAGTCGACCCCAGTATACCATATCATTCCAATTCACTCTATTCCTTGCACGCCTTTCACCCTCTGCATGTTCAGGCCCCGATCACTCAAAATCTTTTTCACTCCATCTTTCCACCTCCAATTTGGTCTCCCACTTCTCCTCGTTCTCTCCACCTCTGACACATATATCCTCTTGGTCAATCTTTCCTCACTCATTCTCTCCATGTGACTAAACCATTTCAAAACACCCTCTTCTGCTCTCTCAACCACACTCTTTTTATTTCCACACATCTCTCTTAACCTTACATTACTTATTCGATCAAACCACCTCACACCTCATATTGTCCTCAAACATCTCATTTCCAGCACATCCACCCTCCTGCGCACAACTCTATCCATAACACGCCTCGCAACCATACAGCATTGTTGGAACCACTATTCCTTCAAACATACCCATTTTTCCTTTCCGAGATAATGTTCTCGACTTCCAAACATTCTTCAAGGCTCCCAGAATTTTCGCCCCCTCCCCCACCCTATGATTCACTTCCGCTTCCATGGTTCCATCCGCTGCCAGATCACTCCCAGATATCTAAACACTTTACTTCCTACAGTTTTTCTCCATTCAAACTTACCTCCCAATTGACTTGACCCTCAACCCTACTGTACCTAATAACCTTGCTCTTATTCACATTTATTCTTAACATTCTTCTTTCACACACTTTACCAAACTCAGTCACCAGCTTCTGCAGTTTCATACATGAATCAGCCACCAGCGCTGTATCATCAGCGAACAACAACTGACTAATTTCCCAAGCTCTCTCATCCACAACAGACTGCATACTTGCCCCTCTTTCCAAAACTCTTGCATTCACCTCCCTTACAACCCCATCCATAAACAAATTAAACAACCATGGAGACATCACACACCCCTGCCACAAACCTACATTCACTGAGAACCAATCATATATATATATATATATATATATATATATATATATATATATATATATATATATATATATATATATATATATATATATATATATATATATATATATATATATATATATATATCTTTCTTTTCTTTCAAACTATTCGCCATTTCCTGCATTAGCGAGGTAACGTTAAGAACAGAGGACTGGGCCTTTGAGGGAATACCCTCACCTGGCCCAATTCTCTGTTCCCTCTTTTGGAAAATCAAAAAAAAAACGAGAGGGGAGGATTTCCAGCCCCCCGATCCCTCCCCTTTTAGTCGCCTTCTACGACACGCAGGGAATACGTGGGAATATTCTTTCTCCCCTATCCCCAGGGAAATATATATATATATATATATATATATATATATATATATATATATATATATATATATATATATATATATATATATATATATATATATATATATATATATATATATATATATATATATATATATATATATATATATATATATATATATATATATATATATATTTATATATATATATATATTTATATATTTTTATTTTTATTGTGCTTTGTCGCTGTCTCCCGCATTTGCGAGGTAGCGCAAGGAAACAGAAGCAAGAAATAGCCCAACCCACCCCCATACACATGTATATACACACACGTCCACACGCGGAAATATACATACCTATACATCTCAATGTACACATATATATACACACACAGACACATACATATATACCAATGCACAAAATTCACACTGTCTGCCTTTATTAAGTCCCATCGCCACCTCGCCACACATGGAATACCATCCCCCTCCCCCCTCATGTGTGCGAGGTAGCGCTAGGAAAGGATAACAAAGGCCCCATTCGTTCACACTCAGTCTCCAGCTGTCATGCAATAATGCCCGAAACCACAGCTCCCTTTCCACATCCAGGCCCCACACAGCTTTCCATGGTTTACCCCAGGCGCTTCACATGCCCTGATTCAATTCACTGACAGCACGTCAACCCCGGTATACCACATCGATCCAATTCACTCTATTCCTTGCCCGTCTTTCACCCTCTGCATGGTCAGGCCCCGATCACTCAAAATCTTTTTCACTCCATCTTTCCACCTCCAATTTGTTCTCCCACTTCTCCTCGTTCCCTCGACCTCCGACACATATATCCTCTTGGTCAATCTTTCCTCACTCATTCTCTCCATGTGCCCAAACCATTTCAAAATACCCTCTTCTGCTCTCTCAACCACGCTCTTTTTATTTCCATACATCTCTCTTAACCTTGCATTACTTACTCGATCAAACCACCTCACACCACATATTGTCCTCAAACATCTCATTTCCAGCACATCCACCCTCCTGCGCACAACTCTATCCATAGCCCACGCCTCGCAACCATACAACATTGTTGGAACCACTATTCCTTCAAACATACCCATTTTTCCTTTCCGAGATAATGTTCTCGACTTCCACACATTCTTCAAGGCTCCCAGGATTTTCGCCCCCTCCCCCACCCTATGATTCACTTCCGCTTCCATGGTCCCATCCGCTGCCAGATCCACTCCCAGATATCTAAAACACTTTACTTCCTCCAGTTTTTCTCCATTCAAACTTACCTCCCAATTGACTTGACCCTCAACCCTACTGTACCTAATAACCTTGCTCTTATTCACATTTAATCTTAACTTTCTTCTTTCACACACTTTACCAAACTCAGTCACCAGCTTCTGCAGTTTCTCACATGAATCAGCCACCAGCGCTGTATCATCAGCGAACAACAACTTACTCACTTCCCAAGTTCTCTCATCCAAAACAGACTTCATACTTGCCCCTCTCTCCAAAACTCTTGCATTCACCTCCCTAACAACGCCATCCAATAGCAAATTAAACAACCATGGAGACATCACACACCCCTGCCGCAAACCTACATTCACTGAGACCCAATCACTTTCCTCTCTTCCTACAAGTACACATGCCTTACATCCTCGATAAAAACTATTCACTGCTTCTAACAACTTGCCTCCTACACCATATATTCTTAATACCTTCCACAGAGCATCTCTATCAACTCTATCATATGCCTTCTCCAGATCCATAAATGCTACATACAAGTCCATTTGCTTTTCTAAGTATTTCTCACATACATTTTTCAAAGCAGACACCTGATCCACACATCCTCTACCACTTCTGAAACCACACTGCTCTTCCCCAATCTGATGCTCAGTACATGCCTTCACCCTCTCAATCAATACCCTCCCATATATTTACCAGGAATGCTCAAAAAACTTATACCTCTGTAATTTGAGCACTCACTCTTATCCCCTTTGCCGTTGTACAATGGCACTATGCACGCATTCCGCCAATCCTCAGGCACCTCACCATGAGTCATACATATATTAAATAACCTTACCAACCAGTCAACAATACAGTCACCCCCCTTTTTTAATAAATTCCACTGCAATACCATCCAAACCTGCTGCCTTGCCGGCTTTCATTTTCCGTAAAGCTTTTACTACCTCTTCTCTATTTACCAAATCATTTTCCCTAACCTTCTCACTTTGCACACCACCTCGACCAAAACACCCTATATCTGCCACTCTATCATCAAACACATTCAACAAACCTTCAAAATACTCACTCCATCTCCTTCTCACATCACCACTACTTGTTATCACCTCCCCATTTGCGCCCTTCACTGAAGTTCCCATTTGCTCCCTTGTCTTACGCACTTTATTTACCTCCTTCCAGAACATCTTTTTATTCTCCCTAAAATTTAATGATACTCTCTCAACCCAACTCTCATTTGCCCTCTTTTTCACCTCTTGCACCTTCCTCTTGACCTCCTGTCTCTTTCTTTTATACTTCTCCCACTCAATTGCATTTTTTCCCTGCAAAAATCGCCCAAATGCTTCCCTCTTCTCTTTCACTAATAATCTTACTTCTTCATCCCACCACTCACTACCATTTCTAATCAACCCACCTCCCACGCTTCTCATGCCACAAGCATCTTTTGCGCAATCCATCACTGATTCCCTAAATACATCCCATTCCTCCCCCACTCCCCTTACTCCCATTGTTCTCACCTTTTTCCATTCTGTACTCAGTCTCTCCTGGTACTTCCTCACACAAGTCTCCTTCCCAGGCTCACTTACTCTCACCACCCTCTTCACCCCAACATTCACTCTTCTTTTCTGAAAACCCATACAAATCTTCACTGTCGCCTCCACAAGATAATGATCAGACATCCCTCCAGTTGCACCTCTCAGCACATTAACATCCTATATATATATATATATATATATATATATATATATATATATATATATATATATATATATATATATATATATATATATATATATATATATATATTCTTTTTTCTTTTAAACTATTTGCCATTTCCCGCGTTAGCGAGGTAGCGTTAAGAACAGAGGACTGGGCCTTTTTTGGAATATCCTCACCTGGCCCCCTCTGTTCCTTCTTTTTGGAATAGGGGATAGGGGATTAAGAATACTTCCCACGTATTCCCTGCGTGTCGTAGAAGGCGACTAAAAGGGGAGGGAGCGGGGTGCTGGAAATCTTCCCCTCTCGTTTTTTTTTTTTTTTTTTTCCAAAAAGAAGGAAGAAGGATATATATATATATATATATATATATATATATATATATATATATATATATATATATATATATATATATATATATATATATATATATATATATATTCATATAAGAATCTTTCATCCCTTTACGTTCTATGGATTAGTAAATCATATGTACATACTCTCCTATTACTTGATCTTATTTCTAAAAGATTCCCATCTCCTCATGCTAGCTATGGAGAGGAGCTTCATTTGGACTCTCAAATCATTACGTATATTAAACACTAACAGGTTTCCACCACAGTATGCCCCAGCAGAGGAACAGTTCCGGAGGGTTCTGGAGGGTAGATATTCTCACATCACTTACAAGAACATTGGCATTGCGGTAGTGGTTGCTGACTTCACTGACAGGCGTGGCTATACTCCTATCCAGATCAGCAGATCGCAGTACCTTCAGTTCCTTGGTGTAGCGTGGGGATTTAGGTGAGTCTATGTTATGTAGTGAGGGGAGACCAAAGAAGCTTCTGATAGACCGTCTTAATTAGTTTGAGCTATATGTATTATGAGAAATTGAACGATACAACAATTCTATATGTGTTGTTCTTCATGCTATATTATGTCACACGTATTCTTGTCAATTTTGTTTTTTTGTTTTCAGCCAGAAGCCACTCCAGTTCTGAAGTGTCAAGTACTTTATAGTTTTCTTATTGGTATACTTTTAAACATAATCAACACCGTTGCTCACAGTGTGTGACTACATATATAGATGTTTTCAAAGTTTATGATGATATTGGTTTTACACACAATCATTTGTTTATAGATTATCATAGACCATTTGCTCCACTGAGAGTAGAATGTCGGAGAATGTTCCTATTATTACTAAAATTATTTTGTAATTCTTGTCTTCTTCCTTTCGTTGACATCAGTATTCTTGTTTGAAAACAGCATCATAAGTACCAGGCTAGTGTCTAATTGACCTGTTTTGTTAACATGAATTCGGCAAGTAATCCATCGAGTGGTGATGATAACACAGGCAGTGGTTGGCCAATGAACTAAGATGTGATAGATAGATCTATCATGTGTGTATACTAGTTACAGGGTTGTAATGAGATGCCGTAAAGAGAGACCTTCACGAACATTCTATTGTAAATACCTTAAATGATATTATTCACAAGGAGTCTTTCCACTTTGAGAAAGATACTCAGTTTTACGTAAAAATTGCTATAAGTTAAAGGGAAGCTTATTACGTTCAGCGATCAAAGTATGTTCGTCTTCCAGGAGAGGTGCCTCATTCCGTCAGCGCATCAGTATGATGATACAACGCCTGATAGAAGGAGGAATAGTAGAGTACTGGTTACAGGACATCCTTGCCATTCATACAAGGAGGCCAAGACTAGTGAGAGAAGGTGAAGAGAAGGGAATAGAGCACAACGTAATATTTGAGGTAAATATAGACCATAGTTGTAAGAAATCTAACCACAAAATAAGAACTTAGGAATATTAACGTTAACAATATAAAGAAATAAAAACTTAGGGATGAAAAATTTCTCTTGTGCCTTCAATAGCTACGTTTTTTTTCGTGTCACCTTATATTTGATTCATAGAGACAAGAAAATGAGAATCGCAATATTTTCTTGTCGGAATAACTGCATTATTGACCGAATCCCTACACAGCTAGGAAAACTATTGCATACGGAGTATTGCTTACTGGGCATTGTATAATGGGTATGGCGTACTGGGTACTGTATGCTGAGCATCACATACTGGGTATTACATACTGGTTACTATATACTAGGTATCAATTACTGGGTATCACATAGTGAGTATTGCATACTGTGATTTATATACTAGATATATCATATTGGGTATTCGTTAGTGGGCACTGCATAATGGGTATTGTATACTGTGTATTCCTTACTGTATATATCATACTAGGTACAGCATACTGTGCTTGTGTACTGCATATGCTGTGCCTGTGTAGTGGGTATTACGTACTGGGCAGTGTATGCTTGGTATTTCACATTGGGTATTGCATACTGGGTAATCTACACGGGGAATTCCATACCATGAATTGCCTACTAAGTATTGCATACTGAAAATCATATACTGGTTATTGCATACTATATACTGCATATTGGATGTTATATACTAGGTATTGCATACTAAGTATTTCCTATCGGTTTTTCTATACTTGTTATTGCAAACAGGGTTTTGTTTAAGAGGTATTGTAAACTGGGTATTGCATTAAGAGTATTGCATGCAAAGTATTGTATACTGGATATTACTTAAAGGGAATTGTAGACTGGTCATCATATACTGGGTATCACACGATGGATATTACATACTGGGTATCATGCAAGGGATATTGGACACTGGATATAGTTCACTGGGTATTATGCACTGTTTATTTCACATTGGAAATTGCAGATTTGCTATAGCATACTAGTAACGTTTAATGGGTATTCTATAGTTGTCATTGCAGAATGGGAACTATATATGGATAATTGCATGCTGGGTATTACGTGCATTATATGCTGGTAATCGCATAATGAGTACTGCATTCTTGGTAATGTATAATAGGCATAGCGCTGGGTATGGTATACCATGTATTATATAAAGTTTATTGTATAATGGATATAGCAAAATGAACACTGTATAGTGATTATTATTTCGTTATATATCTATCATACTTGATACCTATTTCCTGCGTCAGCAAAGTAGCAAAATGACAAAGGAAAATGAATAAGAATGGCGCATCCACTCCTAACCATATACTCATCAACATATGCACAAAAGTACAGACAAACACACACACACACACACACACACACACACACACACACACACTTATATATATATACATATATATATATATATATATATATATATATATATATATATATATATATATATATATATATATATATATATATATATATATATTTTTTTTTTTTTTTTTTTTTTTGCTTTGTTGCTGTCTCCCGCGTTTGCGAGGTAGCGCAAGGAAACAGACGAAAGAAATGGCCCAACCCACCCCCATACACATGTATATACATACGTCCACACACGCAAATATACATACCTACACAGCTTTCCATGGTTTACCCCAGACGCTTCACATGCCCTGATTCAATCCGCTGACAGCACGTCAACCCCGGTATACCACATCGATTCAATTCACTCTATTCGTTGCCCTCCTTTCACCCTCCTGCATGTTCAGGCCCCGATCACACAAAATCTTTTTCACTCCATCTTTCCACCAACAATTTGGTCTCCCACTTCTCCTCGTTCCCTCCACCTCCGACACATATCGAGTAAGTAACGTAAGGGTAAGAGAGATGTGTGGAAATAAAAAGAGCGTGGTTGAGAGAGCAGAAGAGGGTGTTTTGAAAT
>NW_027264818.1:0-18103 GCF_036320965.1 Panulirus ornatus
TCCTACGCCTCTAATGCCACAAGCATCTTTTGCGCAAGCCATCACTGATTCCCTAAATAATCCCTTTCCCTCCCTCACCCCCCTTTTACGTCCTTTGTTCTCACCTTTTTCCACGCTGCACTCAGTCTCTCCGGGGATACTTCCTCACACAAGTCTCTTCCCAAGCTCACTTACTCTCACCACTCTCTTCACCCCAACATTCTCTCTTCTTTTCTGAAACCTCTACAAATCTCCACCTTCGCCTCCACAAGATAATGATCAGACTCCTTCATTTACACATCCAGCACACTGACATCCAAAAGTCTCTCTTTCGCGCGCCTATCAATTAACACGTAATCCAATGACGCTCTCTGGCCATCTTTTCCTACTTACTTTACGTATACTTATGTATATCTCCTCTTTTTTTTTAACCAGCTCTTCACCTTTCCATTTACAACACTGAACACCACATGTACACCAATTATTCCCTCAACGCCACATTATTCACCTTGCATTCAAATTACCCATCACTATAACCCGGTCTCGTGCGTCATAACTACTAACACACTCACTCAGCTGCTCCCAAAACACTTGCCTCTCATGATTTTTCTTTTCATGCCCAGGTGCATATACACCAATAATCACCCATCTCTCTCCATCAACTTTCAGTGTTACCCATATCAATCTTACTCTATCACATACTCCCACCACACCTGTTTTAGGAGTAGTGCTACTTGCTCTTGTCCTCTCACTGACTCCTGACTTCACTCCCAAGACATTCCCAAACCACTCTTCCCCTTTGCCCTTGAGCTTCATTGCACTCAGAGCCAAAACCTCCAGGCTCCTTTCCTCAAACATATTACTTATCTCTCCTTTTTTCTCATCTTGGTTACATCCACACACATTTCGACAACCCAATCTGAGCCTTCGAGGAGGATGAGCACTCACCACGTGATCCTCCTTCTGTTTCTTCTTTTAGAAAGTTAAATTATAAGGAGGCGAGGGTTTCTAGCCCCCCACTCCCATCCCCTTTAGTCACCTTCTACGACACGTGAGGAATGCGTGGCAAGTATTCTTTCCCCCTATCCCCAGGGATAATCACCATTCCAATATATATATATATATATATATATATATATATATATATATATATATATATATATATATATATATATATATATATATTTTTTTTTTTTTTTTTTTATACTTTGTCGCTGTCTCCCGCGTTTGCGAGGTAGCGCAAGGAAACAGACGAAAGAAATGGCCCAACCCCCCCCCCCCATACACATGTACATACACACGTCCACACACGCAAATATACATACCTACACAGCTTTCCATGGTTTACCCCAGACGCTTCACATGCCTTGATTCAATCCACTGACAGCACGTCAACCCCTGTATACCACATCGCTCCAATTCACTCTATTCCTTGCCCTCCTTTCACCCTCCTGCATGTTCAGGCCCCGATCACACAAAATCTTTTTCACTCCATCTTTCCACCTCCAATTTGGTCTCCCTCTTCTCCTCGTTCCCTCCACCTCCGACACATATATCCTCTTGGTCAATCTTTCCTCACTCATTCTCTCCATGTGCCCAAACCATTTCAAAACACCCTCTTCTGCTCTCTCAACCACGCTCTTTTTATTTCCACACATCTCTCTTACCCTTACGTTACTTACTCGATCAAACCACCTCACACCACACATTGTCCTCAAACATCTCATTTCCAGCACATCCATCCTCCTGCGCACAACTCTATCCATAGCCCACGCCTCGCAACCATACAACATTGTTGGAACCACTATTCCTTCAAACATACCCATTTTTGCTTTCCGAGATAATGTTCTCGACTTCCACACATTTTTCAAGGCTCCCAAAATTTTCGCCCCCATCCCCCACCCTATGATCCACTTCCGCTTCCATGGTTCCATCCGCTGACAGATCCACTCCCAGATATCTAAAACACTTCACTTCCTCCAGTTTTTCTCCATTCAAACTCACCTCCCAATTGACTTGACCCTCAACCCTACTGTACCTAATAACCTTGCTCTTATTCACATTTACTCTTAACTTTCTTCTTCCACACACTTTACCAAACTCAGTCACCAGCTTCTGCAGTTTCTCACATGAATCAGCCACCAGCGCTGTATCATCAGCGAACAACAACTGACTCACTTCCCAAGCTCTCTCATCCCCAACAGACTTCATACTTGCCCCTCTTTCCAGGACTCTTCATTTACCTCCCTAACAACCCCATCCATAAACAAATTAAACAACCATGGAGACATCACACACCCCTGCCGCAAACCTACATTAACTGAGAACCAATCACTTTCCTCTCTTCCTACACGTACACATGCCTTACATCCTCGATAAAAACTTTTCACTGCTTCTAACAACTTGCCTTCCACACCATATATTCTTAATGCCTTCCACAGAGCATCTCTATCAACTCTATCATATGCCTTCTCCAGATCCATAAATGCTACATACAAATCCATTTGTTTTTCTAAGTATTTCTCACATACATTCTTCAAAGCAAACACCTGATCCACACATCCTCTACCACTTCTGAAACCGCACTGCTCTTCCCCAATCTGATGCTCTGTACATGCCTTCACCCTCTCAATCAATACCCTCCCATATAATTTACCAGGAATACTCAACAAACTTATATCTCTGTAATTTGAGCACTCACTCTTATCCCCTTTGCCTTTGTACAATGGCACTATGCACGCATTCCGCCAATCCTCAGGCACCTCACCATGAGTCATACATACATTAAATAACCTTACCAACCAGTCCACAATACAGTCACCCCCTTTTTTGATAAATTCCACTGCAATACCATCCAAACCTGCTGCCTTGCCGGCTTTCATATATATATATATATATATATATATATATATATATATATATATATATATATATATATATATATATATATTTTTTTTTTTTTTTTTTTTTAAACTATCTGCCATTTCACGCGTTAGCGAGGTAGCGTTAAGAACAGAGGACTGGGCCTTTTCTGGAATATCCTCACCTGGCCCCCTCTTTTCCTTCTTTTGGAAAATTAGAAGAAAAAAACGAAAGGGGAGGATTTCCAGCCCCTCGCTCCCTCCCCTTTTAGTCGCCTTCTACGACACGCAGGGAATACGTGGGAAGTATTCTTAATTCCCTATCCCCAGGGATAATATATATATATATATATATATATATATATATATATATATATATATATATATATATATATATTGATGAATGTTAGATATGAATATATCCCTGCATAAATGATGTTTGTTCGATGTACCTAGTAACTTCTATAAAGGGGTTGTGCCTGAGAGGTTAGTAGCAAGCACAGAGTAGTAGGCTGGGGGAGAACGGAAGGATTTGCATGTGGCATCTATGAATCTGGCCAAGGCATATTTATGGGGTTGATAGAAATGACTTGTGTAAAGTTTTACGAACGTATGGCGTTTTAGAAATGTTATTAGAAGCAATGAGAAGTTTTTTCATCAAGAAAGTAATGCATATGTTAGAGTAGGTAGAGTGGAAGGTTGAACCACTCAAGGTAATGGTTGGTCTGAGGCTGGGATGTGTTTGATGTCAACATGGCTTTTTCATTTGTTTATAGAAGAGATGGTGAAAGTGGCAAATGCAGAGTGTCTTGGAGAGAGGAGCAGGCATGTAGTCTGCTTGCTGATGATACGGAGCTGGTGGCAGACTCGACTGAGAAACTGCAGAACCTAGTGTCTGAGTATGGAAGCGTGTGTGAAAGGAGGGAATTGGGAGAAAACGTAAATAAGAGCAAGGTTAATAGGTTCGGCTATGAAAGAGACAGGTTGTTTGGAGTGTGAGAATTATTGGAAAGAATTTGAAGGAAGCGGATTGTTTAGGATACCTGGAGTGGACATGGCAGCGAATGGAAATATGGGAGCTATAGTGAGAAGGAGAGAGGATAAATACCACCGTCTCTAAGGTTTAACTAATGCAATGATAGTCTTATCGCATGGTTATGATGCGATGAGACAAAAATATGCAAGATATGGTGAATGTGAAGGAAATGAAATGTTCGAAGACGTTATATGGTATAAAGAAGGTCGTAAGAGAAATAGAGATGAGAGAGGTAAAGAGGATGTGCGAAGTTGGTTTGAACATGTGGAGAGGATGAGTGACGAAATCACGACATGGAGAATATATATGACAGGAGTGGAAGGTAGGAGGAAAAGAGGGAAACCCAAGAGGGAGGTGGAAGACTGAAATGAATGATGCTTTCAAGGCTTATGGCCTGAATGTGCAAGAGGATGCGAGGCGTGAAAGGTATAAAGTGAATTGAAGCGCTGTGGTTTATGGGGATAGACGTACTGTCAGTGGGTTGAACCAGGCGTAAGATGCAGCCGGGGGAAACAACCGAGAGTTGTGGAGACTGGTTCTAGACAGGGCGCTTTTGATATTGTTATGATTGTTTTTATTCCTAAAACCTAGAGAGCAATTGTAAACGACTGAGGCCATTCATTCGTTTGTTTCTGGAGCTATTTCGTTATCATAGGAAATTGCAATCAAGTATGATATATATATATTTATATACACACACACACATATAAATAAATAAATAGATATATATATCTATATATATATATATATATATATATACATATGTATCATACAAACCTCCAACGGCCAGGATCGAACCCAGGAGCCCTGCGCAACAGGCAGGAATGCTACCGCTGAGCTGTGGACCTGGCTAATAGGAAATAACTGTTGCACAGGGGTCCCAGGTTCGATCCTAGCTGTTGAAGGTTTCCGTGATCAATTAAGGTGCACGCTCCTATGCACTATGTTCGTATATATATATATATTTTTTTCTTTCAAACTATTTGCCATTTCCCGCGTTAGCGAGGTAGCGTTAAGAACAGAGGACTGGGCCTTTGAGGGAATATCCTCACCTGGCCCCCTTCTCTGTTCCTTCTTTTGGAAAGTAGCGAAGTAGCGCAAGGAAACAGACGAAAGAAATGGCCCAACCCACCCCAATACACATGTATATACATACACGTCCACACACGCAAATATACATACCTACACAGCTTTCCATGGTTTACCCCAGACGCTTCACATGCCCTGATTCAATCCACTGACAGCACGTCAACCCCGGTATACCACATCGATCCAATTCACTCTATACCTTGCCCTCCTTTCACCCTCCTGCATATTCAAGCCCCGATCACACAAAATCTTTTTCACTCTATCTTTCCACCTCCAATTTGGTCTCCCACATCTCGTTCCTCCACCTCCGACACATACATCCTCGTGGCCAATCTTTCCTCACTCATTCTCTCCATGTACCCAAACCATTTCAAGACACCCTCTTCTGCTCTCTCAACCACGCTCTTTTTATTTCCACACATCTCTCTTACCCTTACGTTACTTACTCGATCAAACCACCTCACACCACACATTGTCAAACATCTCATTTCCAGCACATCCATCCTCCTGCGCACAACTCTATCCATAGCCCACGCCTCGCAACCATACAACATATGTATATATTTCTAAGTAAATATATATATATATATATATATATATATATATATATATATATATATATATATATATATATATATATATATATATATATATGTATATATATATATATATACTTAGAAAAGCAAATGGATTTGTATGTAGCATTCATGCATCTGGAGAAGGCATATGATAGAGTTCATAGAGATGCTCTGTGGAAGGTATTAAGAATATATTGTGTGGGAGGCAAGTTGTTATAAGCAGTGAAAAGTTTTTATCGAGGATGTAAGGCATGTGTACGTGTAGGAAGACAGGAAAGTGATTGGTTCTCAGTGAATGTAGGTTTGCGGCAGAGGTGTGTGATGTCTCCATGGTTGTTTAATTTGTTTAAGGATGGGGTTGTTAGGGAGATAAATGGAAGGGTTTTGGAAAGAGGGGCAAGTATGAGGTCTGTTGTGGATGAGAGAGCTTGTGAAGTGAGTCAGTTGTTGTTTGCTGATGATACAGCGCTGGTGGCTGATTCATGTGAGAAACTGCAGAAGCTGGTGACTGAGTTTGGTAAAGTGTGTGAAAGAAGAAAGTTAAGAGTAAATGTGAATAAGAGCAAGGTTATTAGGTACAGTAGGGTTGAGGGTCAAGTCAATTGGGAGGTAAGTTTGAATGGAGAAAAACTGGAGGAAGTAAAGTGTTTTAGATATCTGGGAGTGGATCTGGCAGCGGATGGAACCATGGAAGCGGAAGTGAATCATAGGGTGGGGGAGGGGGCGAAAATCCTGGGAGCCTTGAAGAATGTGTGGAAGTCGAAAACATTATCTCGGAAAGCAAAAATGGGTATGTTTGAAGGAATAGTGGTTCCAACAATGTTGTATGGTTGCGAGGCGTGGGCTATTGATAGACTTGTGCGCAGGAGGATGGATGTATCTGGAAATGAGATGTTTGAGGACAATGTGTGGTGTGAGGTGGTTTGATCGAGTAAGTAATGTAAGGGTAAGAGAGATGTGTGGAAATAAAAAGAGTATGGTTGAGAGAGCAGAAGAGGGTGTTTTGAAATGGTTTGGTCACATGGAGAGAATGAGTGAGGAAAGATTGACCAAGAGGATATATGTGTCGGAGGTGGAGGGAACGAGGAGAAGTGCGAGACCAAATTGGAGGTGGAAAGATGGAGTGAAAAAGATTTTGTGTGATCGGAGCTTGAACATGCAGGAGGGTGAAAGGAGGGCAAGGAATAGAGTGAATTGGATCGATGTGGTATACCGGGGTTGACGTGCTGTCAGTGGATTGAATCAGGGCATGTGAAGCGTCTTGGGTAAACCATGGAAAGCTGTGTAGGTATGTATATTTGCGTGTGTGGACGTGTATGTATATACATGTGTATCGGTGTGGGTTGGGCCATTTCTTTCGTCTGTTTCCTTGCGCTACCTCGCAAACGCGGGAGACAGCGACAAAGCAAAAAAGAAAATAAAAAAATATATATATTGATGGGTGATTTGAATACAAAGGTGAGTAAAGTGGCAGTTGGAAGAATGATTGATGTACATGGGGCGTTCAGTGTTGTAAATGGAAATGGTGAAGAGCTTCTAGATTTAAGTGCTGAAAAAGGAATGGTGATTACGAATACCTGGTTTAGAAAGAGAGATATTCATAATTGTATGTATGTAAGTGGGAGAGATGGCCAGAGAGCGTTATTGGATTACATGGTAATTTATAGGCGCGCGAAAGAGAGACTTTTGGAGGTTAATGTGCTGTGAGGTGCGACTGGAAGGATGTCTGATCATTATCTTGTGGATGCGAAAGTGAAAATTTGTACAGGTTTTCAGAAAAGAAGAGAGAATGTTGGGGTGAAGAGAGTAGTGAGAGTAAGTGAGCTTAGGACGGAGACTTGTGTGAGGAAGTACCAGGAAAGACAGTACAGAATGAAAAAATGTGAGAAAAAGGAAGCAAGAGGAGTAGGAGAGGAATGGGATGTATTCATGGAAGCAGTGATGGCCTGAGCAAAAGATGCTTGTGGCATGAGAAGCATTGGAGGTGGACAGATTAGAAAGGGTAATGAGTGGTGGGATGAAGAAAAAAGATTATTACTGAACGAGAAGTGGGAGGCATTTGGCCCATTTTTGCAGGGAAATAATGTAAATGACAGCGAGATGTACAAAAGAAAAAGGCAGGAGGTCAAGAGAAAGGTGCAAGAGGTGAAAAGAGGGCATGTGAAAGTTGGGGTGAGAAAGTATCATTAAATTTTAGGGAGAATAGAAATTCTTTTGGAAGGAGGTAAATAAAGTGCGTAAGACAATGGAACAAATGGGAACATCAATGAAGGGGGCTAATGGAGAGGTGATAACAAGTAGTGGTGATGTAAGAAGGAGATGGAGTGAGTATTTTGAAGGTCTGTTGAATATGTTTAATGAGAGAGTGGCAGATATATGTTGTTTTGGTCGAGATGGTGCGCAGTGTGAGAGGGTTAGGGACTATGACTTGGTCAACAGAGAAGAGGTGATAAAAGTTTTGCGGAAGATGAAAGCCGGCAAGGCAGTGGGTTTCGATGATATTGCTACGGAATTTATTAAAAAAATGGGTGACTGTATTGTTGACTGGATGGCAACATTATTTATGTATGTATGAATCATGGTGAGGTGCCTGACGATTGGCGGAATGTTTGCATAGTGCCATTATACAAAGGCAAAGGGGATAAAAGTGAGTGCTGAAACTACAGAGGTATAAGTTTGTTGAGTATTCCTGGGAAATTATATGGGAGGGTATTGATTGAGAGGGTGAAAGCATGTACAGCGCATCAGACTGGGGAAGAGCAGTGTGGTTTCAGAAGTGGTAGAGGATGTGTGGATCAGGTGTTTGCCTTGAAGAATGTACGTGAGATATACTTAGAAAAGCAAATGTATTTGTATGTAGCATCTATGGAACTGGAGAAGGCAAATGACAGAGTTGATAGAGATGCTCTGAGAAAGGTTTTAAGATTATATGGTGTGGGAGGCAAGTTGTTAGAAGCTGTGAAAAGTTTTCATCGAGGATGTAAGGCATGTGTACGTGTAGGAAGAGAGGAAAGAGATTGGTTCTCAGTGAATGTTGATCTACGGCAGGTGTGCGTGATGTCTCAATGGTTGTTTAATTTGTTCATGAATGGGGCTGTTAGGGAGGTGAATGCAAGAGTTTTGGAGAGATGTGCAAGTATGCAGTCTATTTTCGATGAGAAAGCTTGGGAAGTGATTCAATTGTTGTTCGCTGATGATACAGCACTGGTGGCTGATTCGGGTGAGAAACTGCAGAAGCTTGTGACTGAGTTTGGTAAAGTGTTTGAAAGAAGAAAGCTGAGAGTAAATGTGAATAAGAGCAAGGTACAGTAGGGTTGAGGGACAAGTCAATTAGGAGGTAAGTTTGAATGGAGAAAAACTGGAGGAAATGAAGTGTTTTAGATATCTGGGAGTGGATTTGGCAGTGGATGGAACCATGGAAGCGGAAGTTTATCATAGGTTGCGGGAGGGGGCCGATATTTTTTGAGCGTTGAAGAATGTGTGGAAGTCGAGAACGTTACCTTGGAAAGCAAAAATGGGTATTTTTGAAGGAAAAGTGTTCCAACAATGATATGGTTGCGAGGCGTGGGTTATAGATAGAGTTGTGCGGAGGAGGATGGATGTGCTGGATATGAGATGTTTCAGGACAATATGTGGTGTGAGCTGGTTTGATCGAGTCAGTAATGAAAGGGTAAGAAAGATGTTTGGTAATAAAAAGAGTGTGGTTGAGAGAGCAGAAGAGGGTGTTTTGAAATGGTTTGGTCACATGGAGAGAATGAGTGAGGAAAGATTGACAAAGAGGATATATGTGTCAGAGGTGGAGGGAACGATGAGAAGTGGGAAACCAAATTGGAGGTAGAAAGATGGAGTGAAAAAGATTTTGAGTGATCGGAGCCTGATCATGCAGGAGGATGAAAGACGTGCAAGGAATTGACTGAATTGGAACGATGTGGTATACCGGGGTCGACATGCTGTCAGTGGATTGAACCAGGGCATGTGAAGCGTCTGGAGTAAACCACGGAAAGTTTTGTGGGGTCAGGATGTGGAAAGGGAGCTGTGGTTTCGGTGCATTATGCATGACAGCTAGAGACTGAGTGTGAACGAATGTGGCCTTTGTTGTCTTTTCCTATTGCTACCTCGCGCACATGCGGGCGGGAGGACGTTGTTATTTCATGTGTGGCGGGGTGGCGACGGAAATGAATGAGGGCAAACAGTATGAATTATGTACATGTGTATATATGTATATGTCTGTGTGTGTATATATATTTGTATACGTTGAGATGTGTAGGTATGTATATGTGCTTGTGTGGACGTGTGTGTATATAGATGTGCATATGGGTGGGTTGGGCCATTCTTTCGTCTGTTCCTTGCGCTACCTCACTCACGCGGGAGACAGGGACAAAGTATGAAAAATCATAATTCATATATATATATATTTTTTTTTTTTTTTTTTTTTATACTTTGTCGCTGTTTCCCGCGTTTGCGAGGTAGCGCAAGGAAACAGACGAAAGAAATGCCCCAACCCCCCCCATACACATGTACATACACACGTCCACACACGCAAATATACATACCTACACAGCTTTCCATGGTTTACCCCGGACGCTTCACATGCCTTGATTCAATCCACTGACAGCACGTCAACCCCTGTATACCACATCGCTCCAATTCACTCTATTCCTTGCCCTCCTTTCACCCTCCTGCATGTTCAGGCCCCGATCACACAAAATCTTTTTCACTCCATCTTTCCACCTCCAATTTGGTCTCCCTCTTCTCCTCGTTCCCTCCACCTCCGACACATATATCCTCTTGGTCAATCTTTCCTCACTCATTCTCTCCATGTGCCCAAACCATTTCAAAACACCCTCTTCTGCTCTCTCAACCACGCTCTTTTTATTTCCACACATCTCTCTTACCCTTACGTTACTTACTCGATCAAACCACCTCACACCACACATTGTCCTCAAACATCTCATTTCCAGCACATCCATCCTCCTGCGCACAACTCTATCCATAGCCCACGCCTCGCAACCATACAACATTGTTGGAACCACTATTCCTTCAAACATACCCATTTTTGCTTTCCGGGATAATGTTCTCGACTTCCACACATTTTTCAAGGCTCCCAAAATTTTCGCCCCCTCCCCCACCCTATGATCCACTTCCGCTTCCATGGTTCCATCCGCTGACAGATCCACTCCCAGATATCTAAAACACTTCACTTCCTCCAGTTTTTCACCATTCAAACTCACCTCCCAATTGACTTGACCCTCAACCCTACTGTACCTAATAACCTTGCTCTTATTCACATTTACTCTTAACTTTCTTCTTCCACACACTTTACCAAACTCCGTCACCAGCTTCTGCAGTTTCTCACATGAATCCGCCACCAGCGCTGTATCATCAGCGAACAACAACTGACTCACTTCCCAAGCTCTCTCATCCCCAACAGACTTCATACTTGCCCCTCTTTCCAAGACTCTTGCATTTACCTCCCTAACAACCCCATCCATAAACAAATTAAACAACCATGGAGACATCACACACCCCTGCCGCAAACCTACATTCACTGAGAACCAATCACTTTCCTCTCTTCCTACACGTACACATGCCTTACATCCTCGATAAAAACTTTTCACTGCTTCTAACAACTTGCCTCCCACACCATATATTCTTAATACCTTCCACAGAGCATCTCTATCAACTCTATCATATGCCTTCTCCAGATCCATAAATGCTACATACAAATCCATTTGCTTTTCTAAGTATTTCTCACATACATTCTTCAAAGCAAACACCTGATCCACACATCCTCTACCACTTCTGAAACCACACTGCTCTTCCCCAATCTGATGCTCTGTACATGCCTTCACCCTCTCAATCAATACCCTCCCATATAATTTACCAGGAATACTCAACAAACTTATACCTCTGTAATTTGAGCACTCACTCTTATCCCCTTTGCCTTTGTACAATGGCACTATGCACGCATTCCGCCAATCCTCAGGCACCTCACCATGAGTCATACATACATTAAATAACCTTACCAACCAGTCAACAATACAGTCACCCCCTTTTTTAATAAATTCCACTGCAATACCATCCAAACCTGCTGCCTTGCCGGCTTTCATCTTCCGCAAAGCTTTACTACCTCTTCTCTGTTTACCAAATCATTTTCCCTAACCCTCTCACTTTGCACACCACCTCGACCCAAACACCCTATATCTGCCACTCTGTCATCAGACACATTCAACAAACCTTCAAAATACTCATTCCATCTCCTTCTCACATCACCACTACTTGTTATCACCTCCCCATTTACGCCCTTCACTGAAGTTCCCATTTGCTCCCTTGTCTTACGCACCCTATTTACCTCCTTCCAGAACATCTTTTTATTCTCCCTAAAATTTACTGATAGTCTCTCACCCCAACTCTCATTTGCCCTTTTTTTCACCTCTTGCACCTTTCTCTTGACCTCCTGTCTCTTTCTTTTATACTTCTCCCACTCAATTGCATTTTTTCCCTGCAAAAATCGTCCAAATGCCTCTCTCTTCTCTTTCACTAATACTCTTACTTCTTCATCCCACCACTCACTACCCTTTCTAAACAGCCCACCTCCCACTCTTCTCATGCCACAAGCATCTTTTGCGCAATCCATCACTGATTCCCTAAATACATCCCATTCCTCCCCCACTCCCCTTACTTCCATTGTTCTCACCTTTTTCCATTCTGTACACAGACTCTCCTGATACTTCTTCACACAGGTCTCCTTCCCAAGCTCACTTACTCTCACCACCTTCTTCACCCCAACATTCACTCTTCTTTTCTGAAAACCCATGCTAATCTTCACCTTAGCCTCCACAAGATAATGATCAGACATCCCTCCAGTTGCACCTCTCAGCACATTGACATCCAAAAGTCTCTCTTTCGCACGCCTGTCAATTAACACGTAATCCAATAACGCTCTCTGGCCATCTCTCCTACTTACATAAGTATACTTATGTATATCTCGCTTTTTAAACCAGGTATTCCCAATCATCAGTCCTTTTTCAGCACATAAATCTACAAGCTCTTCACCATTTCCATTTACAACACTGAACACCCCATGCATACCAATTATTCCCTCAACTGCCACATTACTCACCTTTGCATTCAAATCACCCATCACTATAACCCGGTCTCGTGGGAGTATGTGATAGAATGTAAGAAAGTAAATTCTCGATTAATATGGGTAAAATTGAAAGTTGATGGAGAGAGGTGGGTGATTATTGGTGCATATGCACCTGGGCATGAGAAGAAAGATCATGAGAGGCAAGTGTTTTGGGAGCAGCTAAATGAGTGTGTTAGCGGTTTTGATATATATATATATATATATATATATATATATATATATATATATATATATATATATATATATATATATATATATATATATATATACATACATATCCATTTTCTCAACCAGGTTAGCGAAACCTGAAAGAATGAAAAAGGCGAAATAGTTGATCGGCAACAAAATTCAGCCATTCCCTTTGAGCGCGTTGAGTTACGGGCCGAGGTGAGGGTGAGATGGTAAGATGGAGGAAGAAAATAAGATGTGGGGGAGGATCGTTTCTAACCCAGAAACCTAAGTGAAACTGAGCGAGAAGACTCATAAAGCAGAGTTGAGCAGAGCTGCGACATGGTATGACCCTCTGGGGGTACAGGACGGGTAAGAAAACGACAAATGGACTGGAAGGAACGGAGATGAGAATGGGACGGTGATTGAGCGCTGGGAACATCTCAGGGAGAAAGAAAACGGAATGACGGCATCGGTAATCAGTTGGTGCAGGGAACACATATCGCTGAAAGCACGAGAGGGTTTCGAACGAGCTCATCCAGGACGTATGTTACGGACCGAGAGAGAGGGAAAAACGGTCGTGTGAGAGGCGCAACTGAGGTGCTCTTGGGCATCACGTGGAAAAGAGGGAGAGTGGGAACGGAAAATGCGCCGAGGTGTGGCAGTGTGTGGTGTGAGGGACGAGGTCTTATTGACTCACAGAAACAAACCCGAGATAAAAACTTGGGCAGACAAATCTTTCTGACTAAACCAAGAGCTTACTCAGCATATATATATATATATATATATATATATATATATATATATATATATATATATATATATATATATATATATATATATATATATATATATATATATATATATATATATATATATATATATATATATATATATATATATATATATATATATATATATATATATATATATATATATCTTTTTTTTTTTTTTTCTTTTAAACTATTTGCCATTTCCCGCGTTGGCGAGGTAGCGTTAAGAACAGAGGACTGGGCCTTTTTTGGAATATCCTCACCTGGCCCCCTCTGTTCCTTCTTTTGGAAAATTAAAAAAAAAAAAAAAAAAAAAAAAAAAAAAAACGAGAGGGGAGGATTTCCAGCCCCCCGCTCCCTCCCCTTTTAGTCGCCTTCTACGACACGCAGGGAATACGTGGGAAGTATTCTTAATCCCCTATCCCCAGGGATTATATATATATATATATATATATATATATATATACAAACACCCAACAGCCAGGATCGAACTTTGGAACCCAGGTTCGATCCTGGCTGTTGGAGGTTTGTATGTTCTATGAAGGTGCGCGCTCATATGCACTTTATTCGTATATATTTATATATATATATATATATATATATATATATATATATATATATATATATATATATATATATATATATATATATATATATATATGTATATATATATATATATATATATATATATATATATATATATTTTTTTTTTTTTTTTTTTTTTTTTATACTTTGTCGCTGTCTCCCGCGTTTGCGAGGTAGCGCAAGGAAACAGACGAAAGAAATGGCCCAACCCCCCCCCCCATACACATGTACATACACACGTCCACACACGCAAATACATACCTACACAGCTTTCCATGGTTTACCCCAGACGCTTCACATGCCTTGATTCAATCCACTGACAGCACGTCAACCCCTGTATACCACATCGCTCCAATTCACTCTATTCCTTGCCCTCCTTTCACCCTCCTGCATGTTCAGGCCCCGATCACACAAAATCTTTTTCACTCCATCTTTCCACCTCCAATTTGGTCTCCCTCTTCTCCTCGTTCCCTCCACCTCCGACACATATATCCTCTTGGTCAATCTTTCCTCACTCATTCTCTCCATGTGCCCAAACCATTTCAAAACACCCTCTTCTGCTCTCTCAACCACGCTCTTTTTATTTCCACACATCTCTCTTACCCTTACGTTACTTACTCGATCAAACCACCTCACACCACACATTGTCCTCAAAC
Organism: Panulirus ornatus; assembly: GCF_036320965.1. Classification (NCBI taxonomy): domain Eukaryota; kingdom Metazoa; phylum Arthropoda; class Malacostraca; order Decapoda; family Palinuridae; genus Panulirus; species Panulirus ornatus. The sequence goes on from NW_027264818.1 coordinate 14,876, forward strand.
ATCTCATTTCCAGCACATCCATCCTCCTGCGCACAACTCTATCCATAGCCCACGCCTCGCAACCATACAACATTGTTGGAACCACTATTCCTTCAAACATACCCATTTTTGCTTTCCGAGATAATGTTCTCGACTTCCACACATTTTTCAAGGCTCCCAAAATTTTCGCCCCCTCCCCCACCCTATGATCCACTTCCGCTTCCATGGTTCCATCCGCTGACAGATCCACTCCCAGATATCTAAAACACTTCACTTCCTCCAGTTTTTCTCCATTCAAACTCACCTCCCAATTGACTTGACCCTCAACCCTACTGTACCTAATAACCTTGCTCTTATTCACATTTACTCTTAACTTTCTTCTTCCACACACTTTACCAAACTCAGTCACCAGCTTCTGCAGTTTCTCACATGAATCAGCCACCAGCGCTGTATCATCAGCGAACAACAACTGACTCACTTCCCAAGCTCTCTCATCCCCAACAGACTTCATACTTGCCCCTCTTTCCAGGACTCTTGCATTTACCTCCCTAACAACCCCATCCATAAACAAATTAAACAACCATGGAGACATCACACACCCCTGCCGCAAACCTACATTCACTGAGAACCAATCACTTTCCTCTCTTCCTACACGTACACATGCCTTACATCCTCGATAAAAACTTTTCACTGCTTCTAACAACTTGCCTCCCACACCATATATTCTTAATACCTTCCACAGAGCATCTCTATCAACTCTATCATATGCCTTCTCCAGATCCATAAATGCTACATACAAATCCATTTGCTTTTCTAAGTATTTCTCACATACATTCTTCAAAGCAAACACCTGATCCACACATCCTCTACCACTTCTGAAACCGCACTGCTCTTCCCCAATCTGATGCTCTGTACATGCCTTCACCCTCTCAATCAATACCCTCCCATATAATTTACCAGGAATACTCAACAAACTTATACCTCTGTAATTTGAGCACTCACTCTTATCCCCTTTGCCTTTGTACAATGGCACTATGCACGCATTCCGCCAATCCTCAGGCACCTCACCATGAGTCATACATACATTAAATAACCTTACCAACCAGTCAACAATACAGTCACCCCCTTTTTTAATAAATTCCACTGCAATACCATCCAAACCTGCTGCCTTGCCGGCTTTCATCTTCCGCAAAGCTTTTACTACCTCTTCTCTGTTTACCAAATCATTTTCCCTAACCCTCTCACTTTGCACACCACCTCGACCAAAACACCCTATATCTGCCACTCTGTCATCAGACACATTCAACAAACCTTCAAAATACTCATTCCATCTCCTTCTCACATCACCACTACTTGTTATCACCTCCCCATTTACGCCCTTCACTGAAGTTCCCATTTGCTCCCTTGTCTTACGCACCCTATTTACCTCCTTCCAGAACATCTTTTTATTCTCCCTAAAATTTACTGATAGTCTCTCACCCCAACTCTCATTTGCCCTTTTTTTCACCTCTTGCACCTTTCTCTTGACCTCCTGTCTCTTTCTTTTATACTTCTCCCACTCAATTGCATTTTTTCCCTGCAAAAATCGTCCAAATGCCTCTCTCTTCTCTTTCACTAATACTCTTACTTCTTCATCCCACCACTCACTACCCTTTCTAAACAGCCCACCTCCCACTCTTCTCATGCCACAAGCATCTTTTGCGCAATCCATCACTGATTCCCTAAATACATCCCATTCCTCCCCCACTCCCCTTACTTCCATTGTTCTCACCTTTTTCCATTCTGTACACAGTCTCTCCTGGTACTTCCCCACACAGGTCTCCTTCCCAAGCTCACTTACTCTCACCACCTTCTTCACCCCAACATTCACTCCTCTTTTCTGAAAACCCATACTAATCTTCACCTTAGCCTCCACAAGATAATGATCAGACATCCCTCCAGTTGCACCTCTCAGCACATTAACATCCAAAAGTCTCTCTTTCGCACGCCTGTCAATTAACACGTAATCCAATAACGCTCTCTGGCCATCTCTCCTACTTACATAAGTATACTTATGTATATCTCGCTTTTTAAACCAGGTATTCCCAATCATCAGTCCTTTTTCAGCACATAAATCTACAAGCTCTTCACCATTTCCATTTACAACACTGAACACCCCATGCATACCAATTATTCCCTCAACTGCCACATTACTCACCTTTGCATTCAAATCACCCATCACTATAACCCGGTCTCGTGCATCAAAACCGCTAACACACTCATTCAGCTGCTCCCAAAACACTTGCCTCTCATGATCTTTCTTCTCATGCCCAGGTGCATATGCACCAATAATCACCCACCTCTCTCCATCAACTTTCAATTTTACCCATATTAATCGAGAATTTACTTTCTTACATTCTATCACATACTCCCACAACTCCTGTTTCAGGAGTATTGCTACTCCTTCCCTTGCTCTTGTCCTCTCACTAACCCCTGACTTCACTCCCCAGACATTTCCAAACCACTCTTCCCCTTTACCCTTGAGCTTCGTTTCACTCAGAGCCAAAACATCCAGGTTCCTTTCCTCAAACATACTACCTATCTCTCCTTTTTTCACATCTTGGTTACATCCACACACATATATATATATATATATATATATATATATATATATATATATATATATATATATATATATATATTTATATATATATATGTATTACCCACTAGGATATGGGGGCCATAAGAGAGAAATGACCATTTAATTTACAACTCCGTACTCACCAGGTTCATCCCTCAGTGATGTCCCGTGGTCTGTATCAATCACACCGAAACCCACCTTTGCGGGTCCCCCTACTGTCAAATGGAAGATCTTGCATTGGGATTCTTTCCTTAAGAGTTCTCTTTAATAACTCCTACATGCGTTACACTGAAAATTCAAACATTTAAGACGTCCGCCTTAAGGCATAATACGATTAAATTATCGAGATACCAGTCAGTAACGCTGTTCCCCTTTCATTAGAGATTCAACTGCAGTCCACCCCCGTGCAGCCGCTTTGCTCACTTGATCTTAACAAGCCTTCAACACCTTCCTCTCTTTTCACAAACATTCCGTTGAGACTTCTCGTTCGCATATCTAACATGTCAACAGAGCATAACCTAAATTTGTTATCATTTAAAAAACATTTCTTCTCAATCTTCCCCATGTTACGCATTTCATTTCCTCTTTACCTCATCGTTGCCATTACTGCTTTTCCTATCTGCTTCCCC
>NW_027264819.1:0-3864 GCF_036320965.1 Panulirus ornatus
AAAGAAGAAGAAGAAAAAAAAGAAAAGAGAAGAAGAAAAAGAAAGAAAAAAAAGAAGAAGGAAGAAAGAAGAAAGAAGAGAAGAAGAAAGAAGGAAAAAGAAAAAAAAGAAAAAAGAAAGAAAGAAAAAAGGAAAAAAAAAAAAAAAAAAGAAATAGAAAAGAGTGAAAGAAAAGAAGAGAAAGAAAAGAGAAAGAAGAGAAGGAGAGAGAAAGAAAAAGAAAAAAGAAAATAGAGAAAATAGAAGAGAAAGAAAAAGAAAGAAAAGAAGAAAAAAGAAAAAAAAAGAAGAGAGAAAGAAAAAAGAAAAGAAAAAAGAAGAAGAAGGAAAGAGAAGAAAAGAAAAAGAAAAAAAGAGAAAAGAAGAAAAGAAAAGAAAAAGAAAGAAAAGAAGAAAAGAAAAAAAGAAGAAAGAAAGAGAAGAGAAAGAAGAAAAAAAAGAAGAAGAAAAGAAAGAAAAGAAGAAAAAAAAAGAAGAAAGAAGAGAGATAGAAAAGAAAAAAAAAAAGAAAAAAGAAGAAGAAAAAGAAAGAAGAAAGAAAGAAAGAGAAAAAAAGAGAAAAAAAAAAGAAAAGAAAGAAAAGAAAAGAAAAAAGAAAAAAAGAAAAAAAGAAAAAAAAAAAGAAAGGAAGAAGAAAAGAAGAGAGAAAAGAAAGAAGAAAAAAGAGAAAAGAAAGAAAGAAGAGAGAAGAAAGAAAAAGAAAAGAAAGAAAAGAAAAAAGAAAAAGAAAGAAGAGAAAAAAAGGAAGAAAGAAAGAAGAAGAAGAAAAGAGGAAGAGAAAAAGAAGAAGAAGAAAAGAAAGAAGAAAGGAAAAAGAAAAGAAAAGAGAAGAAAGAAAGAAGAAGAAGAAGAAAGAAAGAAGAAAGAAGAAGAGAAGAAAGAAAAGAAGAGAAGAAGAAGAAAGAAAGAAGAAAGAAGAAGGAAAAGAAAAAGAAAAGAAGAAGAAAGAAGGAAGAGAGAGAAGAGAAGAAAGGAAGAAGAAGAAGAAGAGAAGAGAAAAGAAAGAGAAGAAAGAAGAAGAAGGAAAAAGAAGAAAGGAGAAAAAGAAGAAGAAAGAAAAGAAGAAAAGAAAAAGAAGAAAGAAAAAAGAAAAAGAGAAGAAGAAAGAAGAGAAAGAAAAAGAAGAGAAGAGAAAGAAGAAAAAAGAAGAGAAAGAGAGAAGAGAAAGAAAAAGAAGGGAAGAAGAAGAAGAAAGAAGAGAAGAAAAAAAGAAAGAAGAAGAAGAGAAAAGAAAGAAAAGAAGAGAAAAGAAGAGAAAAGAAAGAGAAGAAGAAGAGAAAGATGAAAAGAAGAAAGAAGAAAAAAGAAGAAAGAAGAAAAGAAAGAGAAGAGAAGAAAAGAAGAAGAAAGAAAAAGAAGAAAAGAAAGAAAGAAGAGAAAGAAGAGAAGGAAAGGAAAAAAGAAGGAAGAAGAAGAGAAAGAAGAGAAAGAAAAGAGAAAGAAGAAGAGAGAAAAAAGAAAAAAGAGAAAAAGAAAGAAAAGAAAAAAAGGAGGAAAGAAGATGAAAGAGAAGAAAAGAAGAAGAAGAAGAAGAAAAAAGAGAAGGAAAAGAAAGAAGAAAGAAAGAGAGAGAAAAGGAAGAAGAGAAGAAAGAAAGAAAGGGGAGATAAGGAAAAGAAGAAAAAGAAAAGAAAAGAAAGAAGAAAAGAGAAAGAGAAAAGAAAAGAAAGAAAAAGAAAGAAGAGAAGAAAGAAGAAGAAAGAGAAAGAAAAAGAGAGAAGAAAAGAAGAAAGAAAAGAAGAAAAGAGAAGAAGAAGAAAGAAGAAAGAAAGAAGAAAAGAAGAAGAAGAAAGAAAGAGAAAGAAGAAGAGAAAGAAAAGAAGAGAAGAGAGAAAAAGAAGAAAAAGAAGAGAAAGAAAGAAAGAAAAAGAAGAAGAAAGAAGAAAAGAAGAGAAAAAAAAGGAAGAAAAAAGAGAAAGAGAAGAAAGAAGAAAAGAGAAGAAGAAAAAAAGAAGAAGAGAAAAAAAAAAAGAGAAGAAGAAAGAAAGAAGAAAAGAGAAAGAAAAGGAGAAAGAAGAAAAGAAGAAAGAAAGAGAAAGGAAAGAGAAAGAAGAAGAAGAAAGAGAAGAAGAAGAAAAAGAAGAAGAAAGAAGAAGAGAAAGAAAGAAAAGAAGAGAAAAGAAAGAAGAAAAGGAAAGAAGAGAAGAAGAAGAAGAAGAAGAAGAAGAGAAAAAGAAGAAGAAAGAAAGAAGAAGAAGAAAGGAAAGAAGAAAGAAGAGAAGAAGAGAAAAGAAAAAGAAGAAAGAAGAAGGAAGAAAAGGAGAAGAAGAAGAAAGAAAGAAAAGAATAAGAAGAAAAGAAGAGAGAAGAAAGGAGAAGAAAGAAGAGAAAAAGAAGAGAAAGAGAAAAGAAAAGAAAAAAGAGAGAAGAAGAAAGAGAAGAGAAAGAAGAAGGAAGAAGAAGAGAAGAAAAGAAAGAAATGAAGAAGAAAAGAAGAAGAAAAAGAAGAAGAAAAGGAAGAGAAGAAGAGAAGAGAAGAAGAAAGAAGAGAAAGAAAGAAAAGAAAGAAAGAGAAAGAAGAGAAAAAGAGAAGAAGAAAGAGAATAGAGAAAAGAGAAAAGAAGAAGAAGAAAGAAAGAAGAAGGAAGAAGAGAAGAAAGAAGAAGAAAGAAAGAAGAAGAAAAGAAAGAAGAGAAAAAAAGAAGAAAAAGAAAGAAAGAAAGAAAGAAAAAAAAAGAAGAAAAAGTGAAGAAGAAAGAAGAAAGAAAGAAAAGAAGAAAAAGAAAGAAGAGAAGAAAGAAGAAGAAGAAAGAAGAAAAAGAAGAGGAGAAGAAGAAAGAAGAAGAAGAAAAGAAAGAAGGAAGAAAAGAAAGAAGAAAAAGAAAGAAGAGAGAAAGAAAGAAGAAGAGAAAGAGAAGAAAAGAAGAAGAAGAAGGAAGAAGAGAGAAAGAGAGAAAATAAAAGAAGAAGAAGAAGAAGAAGAGGAAGAAGAAGAAGAAGAAGAAGAAGAAGAAAGAATAGGAGAATGTGAAGGGATGAAGAAGCAAAGCAAAAAAGACCGTACGAAGAAAGAAGAAGTAGAAGAAGAAGAAGGAGAAGCAGAAAAGAAGAAGGAGAAGAAACAGAAGAAGATTGAAGAAGAAGAGGAAGAAGCAGAGAAGAAGAAGATAGAAGCAGAAGAAGAAGGAAGAGAAAAGGGTAAGAAAGAAGAGAAGAAGAAGGAAGAGAAGAAGGAAAGAAGAAGAGAAGAAGAAGAAGAAAGAGGAAGAAGAAGAGAGAAGAAGCAGTAAGAAGAAGGAAGAAGAAGAAGAAGAAGAAGAAGAAGAAGAGGTGAAGGAGATGAAGAAGAAGAAAGAAGAAGAGAAGAAGAAGAAGAAGAAGAAGAAGAAGAAGAAGAAAGAAGAAGAAGAAGAAGTAAGAAAAGCAGAGGAGAATGAAAAGGATGAAATTGTTAAAAAAACATGAAAAAGAAAAGCAAAGGATGAACAAGAAAGAGAGTGGGAAAGAAAGGAAGTAAACAGAAAAATGAAAGTATGGAAAAGAAGGAGAAGAAAAAGAAGAAGAAGAAGAGAAGAAGAAGAAGAGTGAAGAAGAAGAAGAAGGAAGAAGAAGGAGAGAAGAAGAGAAGAAGAAGTAAGAAAAGCAGAGGAGAATGAAAAGGATGAAATTGTTAAAAAAACATGAAAAAGAAAAGCAAAGAATGAACAAGAAAGAGAGTGGGAAAGAAAGAAAATAAACAGAAAAGTGAAAGTATGGAAAAGCCAAATACTAACACATAATAATCAATAATCATTAAATCTCTAACTCATCATATACATACCTACTACTACTATAATCTCTATTACTCATAATAATAATAATAATCTCTTATAATTATCTCACTAATTATACATATACTACTCCTCTAATAATAATACCACTTCC
>NW_027264820.1:0-10919 GCF_036320965.1 Panulirus ornatus
GTGATTTCAGTGCATTATTCATGGCAGCTAGAGACTGAGTGTGAACGAATGGGGCCTTTGTTTTTTTTCCTAGCGCTACCTCGCACATATGAGGGAGAGGGGGATGGTATTCCATGTGTGGCGAGGTGGCGATAGGAATGAATGAATATATATATATATATATATATATATATATATATATATATATATTTATATATATATATATATATATATATATATATATATATATATATATATATATATATATATATATATATATATATATATATATATATATATATATATATATATATATATATATATATATATATATATATATATATGTATATATATATATTTCTTTCTGTCAAACTATTCGCCATTTCCCGCATTAGCGAGGTAGCGTCAAGAACAGAGGACTGGGCCTTTGAGGGAATACCCTCACCTGGCCCAATTCTCTGTTCCTTCTTTTTGGAAAAAAAAAAAAAAAAAAACGAGAGGGGAGGATTTCCAGCCCCCCGCTCCCTCCCCTTTTAGTCGCCTTCCACGACACGCAGGGAACACGTGGGAAGTATTCTTAATCCCCTATCCCCTATTATATATATATACATATATATATATATATATATATATATATATATATATATATATATATATATATATATATATATATATATATATATATATATATATATATATATATTTTCCCCTATCCCTGGGGATAGGGGATAAAGAATACTTCCCACGCATTCCACACGTGTCGTAGAAGGCGACTAAAGGGGACGGGAGCGGGGGCTAGAAACCCTCCCCTCCTTGTATTTTAACTTTCTAAAAGGGGAAACAAAAGAAGGAGTCATGCGGGGAGTGCTCATCCTCCTCGAAGGCTCAGACTGGGGTGTCTAAATGTGTGTGGATGTAACCAAGATTAGAAAAAAGGAGAGATAGGCAGTATGTTTGAGGAGAGGAACCTGGATGTTTTGGCTCTGAGTGAAATGAAGCTCAAGGGTAAAGGGGAAGAGTGGTGAGGGAATGTCTTAGAAGTAAAACCAGGGGTTAGTGAGAGGACAAGAGCAAGGGAAGGAGTAGCACTACTCCTGAAACAGGAGTGGTGGGAGTATGTGATAGAGTGTAAGAAAGTAAACTCTAGACTGATATGGGTAAAACTGAAAGTTGATGGAGAGAGATGGGTGATTATTGGTGCATATGCACCTGGGCTTGAGAAGAAAGATCATGAGAGGCAAGTGTTTTGGGAGCAGCTGAATGAGTGTGTTAGTGGTTTTGATGCACAAAACCGGGTTATAGTGATGGGTGATTTGAATGCAAAGGTGAGTTATGTGGCAGTTGAGGAAATAATTGGTATACATGGGGTGTTCAGTGTTATAAATGGAAATGGTGAAGAGCTTGTAGATTTGTGTGCTGAGAAATGACAGGTGATTGGGAATACCTCGTTTAAAAAGAGAGATATACATAAGTATACGCATGTAAGTAGGAGAGATGGCCAGAGAGCGTTATTGGATTACGTTTTAATTGTTAGGGGCGCGAAAGAGACTTTTGGATGTTAATGTACTGAGAGGTGCAACTGGTTGGATGTCTGATCATTATCTTGTGGAGGCGAAGGTGAAGATTTGTAGAGGTTTTCAGAAAGGAAGAGAGAATGTTGGGGTGAAGAGAGTGGTGAGAGTAAGTGAGCTTGGGAAGGAGACTTGTATGAGGAAGTACCAGGAGAGACTGAATACAGAATGGAAAAAGGTGAGAACAAAGGAGGTAAGGGGAGTGGGGGAGGAATGGGGTGTATTTAGGGAAGCAGTGATGGATTGCGCAAAAGATGCTTGTGGCATGAGAAGAGTGGGAGGTGGGTTGATTAGAAAGGGTAGTGAGTGGTGGGATGAAGAAGTAAGATTATTAGTGAAAGAGAAGACAGAGGCATTTGGACGATTTTTGCAGGGAAATGATGCAAATGAGTGGGAGATGTACAAAAGAAAGAGGCAGGAGGTCAAGAGATAGGTGCAAGAGGTGAAAAAGAGGGCAAATGAGAATTAGGGTGAGAGAGTATCATTAAATTTTAGGGAGAATAAAAAGATGTTTTGGTAGGAGGTAAATAAAGTGCGTAAGACAAGGGAACAAATGGGAACTTCAGATAAGGGGGCAAATGGGGAGGTGACAACAAGTAGTGGTGTTGTGAGAAGGAGATGGAGTGACTATTTTGAAGGTTTGTTGAATGCGTTTGATGATAGAGTGGCAGATGTAGGGTGTTTTAGTCGAGGTGGTGTGCAAAGTGAGAGGGTTAGGGAAAATGATTTGGGAAATATTCCCAATCACCTGTATTCTGGAAGCCTTGAAGAATGTGTGGAAATCGGGAACATTATCTCGGAAAGCAAAAATGGGCATGTTTGAAGGAATAGGGGTTCCTACAATGTTGTACGGTTGCGAGGCGTGGGCTATGGCTAGAGTTGTGCGCAGGAGGATGGATGTGCTGGAAATGAGATGTTTGAGGACAATATGTGGTGTGAGGTGGTTTGATCGAGTAAGTAATATTAGGGTAAGAGAGATGTGTGGAAATAAAAGTAGTGTTGTTGAGAGAGCAAAAGAGGGTGTTTTGAAATGGTTTGGTCACATGGAGAGAATGAGTGAGGAAACATTGACAAGGAAGATATATGTGTCGGAGGTGGAGGGAACGAGGAGAAGTGGGAGACCAAATTGGAGATGGAAAAATGGAGTGAAAAAGAATTTGAGTTATCGGGCCCTGAACATGCAGGAGGGTGAAAGGCCTGCAAGGAATAGAGAAAACTGGAACGATGTGGTATTCCGGGGTCGACGTGCTGTCAATGGATTGAACCAGGGCATGTGAAGCGTCTGGGGTAAACCATGGAAAGTTCTGTAGGGCGCTTAGATGTGGAAAGGGAGCATTCAGTGCATTATTCACGGCAGCTAGAGACTGAATGTGAACGAATGGGGCCTTTGTTTTTTTCCTAGCGCTACCTCGCACATATGAGGGGGAGGGGGATGGTATTCCATGTGTGGCGAGGTGGCGATGGGAATGAATAAAGTCAGGCAGTGTGAATTGTGTGCATGGGTATATATATATGTATCTGTGTGTGTATATATATATGTACATTGAGATGTATGGGTGTGTAGGTTTGCGTGTGTGGACGTGTGTGTATATACATGTGTATGGGGGTGGGTTGGGCCATTTCTTTCTTCTGTTTCCTTGCGCTACCTCGCAAATGCGGGAGACAGCGACAAAGCAAAATAAAATAACATATATATGTATAATTATATATATATATATATATATATATATATATATATATATATATATATATATATATATATATATATATATATATATATATACATATATATATTATTATCATTATTATGCTTTGTCACTTTCTCCCGGGTTTGCGAGGTAGCGCAAGGAAACAGACAAAAGAAATGGCCCAACCCACCCCCATACACATGTATATACATACACGTCCACACACGCAAATATACATACCCATACATCTCAATGTACACATATATATACACACACAGACAGTTACATATATACACATGTACACAATCAACACTGCTTTAATTCATTCCCATCACCACCTCGCCACACACGGAATAACATCCCCCTCCTCCCTCATGTGTGCCAGGTAGCGCTAGGAAAACACGACAAAGGCAAAATTCGTTCACACTCAGTCTCTAGCGGTCATGTAATAATGACCGAAACCACAGCTCCCTTTCCATATCCACGCCCCACAGAACTTTCCATGGTTTACCCCAGACGCTTCACATGCCCTGATTCAATCCATTGACAGCACGTCGACCCCGGTATACCACATCGTTCTAATTCACTCTATTCCTTGCCCGCTTTTCACCCTCATGCATGTTCAGGCCACGATCATTCAAATCTTTTTCACTTCATCTTTCCACCTCCAATTTGATCTCCCACTTCTCCTCGTTCCCTCCACCTCCGGCACATATATCCTCTTGGTCAATCTTTCCTCACTCATTCTCTCCATGTGCCCAAACCATTTCGAAACACCCTCTTCTGCTCTCTCAACCACGCTCTACTTATTTCCTCATATCTCTCTTACCCTTACATTACTTACTCGATCAAACCACCTCACACCACACATTGTCCTCAAACATCTCATTTCCAGCACATCCACCCTCCTGCGCACAACTCTATCCATAGCCCACGCCTCGCAACCATACAACATTGTTAGAACCACTATTCCTTCAAACATAGCCATTTTTGCTTTCCGAGATAATGTTCTCGACTTCCACACATTCTTCAATGCTCCCAGGATTTTCGCCCCCTCCCCCACCCCATGATTCACTTCCGCTTATATGGTTCCATCCGCTGCCAGATTCACTCCCAGATATCTAAATCACTTTACTTCCTCTAGTTTTTCTCCATTCAAACTTACCTCCCAATTGACTTGACCCTCAACGCTACTGTACCTAAAAATCTTGCTCTTATTCACATTTACTCTTAACTTTCTTCTTTCACACACTTTACCAAACTCAGTCACCAGCTTCTGCAGTTTCTCACATGAATCAGCCAACAGCACTGTATCATCAGCGAACAACAACTGACTCACTTCCCGAGCTCTCTCATCCACAACAGACTGCATACTTGCCCCTCTTTCCAAAACTCTTGTATTCACCTCCCTAACAACCCCATCCATAAACAAATTAAACAGCCATCGAGACATCACACACCCCTGCTGCAAACCTACATTCGCTGAGAACCAATCACTTTCCTCTCTTCCTACACGTACACATGCCTTACATCCTCGATAAAATCTTTTCACTGCTTCTAACAACTTGCCTCCCACACCATATATTCTTAATACCTTCCACAGAGCATCTCTATCAACTTTTGCTTTTCTAAGTATTTCCCACATACATTCTTCAAAGCAAACACCTGATCCATACATCCTCTACCACTTCTGAACCAACACTGCTCTTCCCCAATCTGATGCCCTGTACATACATGCCTTCACCCTCTCAATCAATACCCTCCCATATAATTTACCAGGAATACTCAACAAACTTATACCTCTCTAATTTGAGCAGTCACTCTTATCCCCTTTTCCTTTGTACAATGGCACTATGCAACCATTCCGCCAATCCACAGGCACCTCACCGCGAATCATACATACATTAAAATAACCTTACCAACCAGTCAACAATACAGACACCCCCTTTCTTAATAAATGCCACTGCAATACCATCTAAACCTGCTGCCTTGCCAACTTTCATCTTTCGGAAAGCTTTTACTACCTCTTCTCTGTTTACCAAATCATTTTCCCTAACCCTCTCACTTTGCACACCACCTCGACCAAAACACCATATATCTGCCACTCTATCATCAAACACATTCAACAAACCTTCAAAATACTCACTCCATCTCCTTCTCACATCACCACTACTTGTTATCACCTCCCCATTAGCCCCCTTCACTGAAGTTCCCATTTGCTCCCTTGCCTCACGCACTTTATTTACCTCCTTGTAAAACATCTTTTTATTCTCCCTAAAACTTAATAATACTCTCTCTCCCCAACTCTCACTTGTCCTCTTTTTCACCTCTTGCACCTTTCTTTTGACCTCCTGTCTCTTTCTTTTATACAGCTCCCACTCATTTGCCTTTTTTCCCTGCAAAAATCGTCCAAATGCCTCTCTCTTCTCTTTCACTAATAATCTTACCTCTTCATCCCACCACTCACTACCCTTTCTAATCAACCCACCTCCCACGCTTCTCATGCCACAAGCATCTTTAGCGCAAGCCATCACTGCTTCCCTAAATACATCCCATTCCTCCCCCACTCCCCTTACCTCCTTTGTTCTCACCTTTTTCCATTCTGTACTCAGTCTCTCCTGGTACTTCCTCACACAAGTCTCCTTCGCAAGCTCACTTACTCTCACCACTCTCTTCACTCCAACATTCTCTCTTCTTTTCTGAAAACCCATACTAATCTTCACCTTCGCCTCCACAAGACAATGATCAGACATCCCTCCAGTTGCACCTCTCAGCACATTAACATCCAAAAGTCTCTTTTTCGCGCACCTATTAATTAACACGTAATCCAATAACGCTCTCTGGCAATCTCTCCTACTTACATACGTATACTTATGTATATCTCTCTTTTTAAACCAGGTATTCCAAATCACCAGTCCTTTTTCAGCACATAAATCTGCAAGCTCTTCACCATTTCCATTTACAACACTGAACACCCCAAATATACCAATTATTCCCTCAACTGCCACATTACTCACCTTTGCATTCAAATCACCCATCACTATAACCCGGTCTTGTGCATCAAAACCACTAACACACTCATTCAGCTGCTCCAAAACCACTTGCCTCTCATGATCTTTCTTCTCATGCCCAGGTGCATATGCTCCAATAATCACCCATCTCTCTCTCAATCAACTTTCAGTTTTACCCATATCAATCTAGAATTTACTTCCTTACACTCTATCACATACTCCCACAACTCCTGTTTCAGGAGTAGTGCTACTCCTTCTCTTGCTCTTGTCCTCTCACTAACCCCTGACTTTACTTCCAAGACATTCCCAAACTACTCTTCCCCTTTACGCTTGATCTTCGTTTCAGTCAGAGCCAAAACATCTTGGTTCCTTTCCTCAAACATACTACCTATCTCTCCTTTTTTCACGTCTTGGTTACTTCCACACACATTTAGACACCCAAATCTGAGCTTTCGAGGAGGATGAGCACTCCCCGCGTAACTCCTTACTTCTGTTTCCCCTTTTAGAAAGTTAAAATACAAGGAGGGGAAGGTTTCTGGCCCCCCGCTCCCGTCCCCTTTAGTCGCCTTCTACGACACGTGAGGAATGCGTGGGGAATATTCTTTTTCCCCTATCCCCAGGGATATACATATATGAATATAAGGGGGACGGGAGCGGGAGCTAGAAACCCTCCCCTTCTTGAATTTTAACTTCCTAAAAGGAGAAACATAAAGAGGAGTCACTCGGGGAGTGGTCATCCTCTTCGAAGGCTCAGATTTGGGTGTCTGTGTGTGGATGTTACCAAGATGAGAAAAAAGGGGAGATAGGTAGTGTGTTTAAGAAAGGAACCTAGATGTTTTGTCTCTGAGGGAAAATAAGCTCAAGGGTAAAGGGGAAGAGTGGTTTCGGAATGTCTTGGGAGTAAAGTCAGGCTTTAGTGAGAGGACAAGAGCAAGGGAAGGAGTAGCACTACTCTTGAAACAGGAGTGGTGGGAGTATGTCATTGAGTGTAAGAAAGTAAAATTTGGATTGATAAGGGCAAAACTGAAAAAGGATGGAGAGAGGTGGGTGAATATTGGTGCCTATGTACCTGGGCATGAGAAGAAAGATCATGAGAGGCAAGTGTTTTGGGAGCAGCTGAGTGAGTGTGTTAGTAGTTTTGATGCACGATACCGGGTTATAGTGATCGGTGATTTGAATGCAAAGGTGAGTAGTGTGGCAGTTGAGGGAATAATTGGTGTACATGGGGTGTTCAGTGTTGTAAGTGGAAATGGTGAAGAGCTTGTAGATTTGTGTGCTGAAAAAGGACTGGTTATTGGGAATAATTGGTTTAAAAAGAGAAATATACATAAGTATACGTATGTAAGTAGGACAGATGGCCAGAGAGCGTTATTGGATTGTGTGCTAATTGATAGGCGCGTGAAAGAGAGACTTTTGGATGTTAGTGTGCTGAGAGGTGCAGTTGGAGGGATGTCTGATCATTATCTTGTGGAGGCGAAGGTGAAGATTTGTAGAGTTTTCAGAAAAGAAGAATGTTGGGTAGAAGAGAGTGGTGAGAGTAAGTGAGCTTGGGAAGGAGGCTTGTGTTAGGAAGTACCAAGAAAGTTCAGAATGGAAAAAGGTGAGAGGAAAGGACGTGAGGGGAGTAGGGGAGGAATGGGATGTATTTAGGGAAGTAGTGATGGCTTGCGCAAAAGATGCTTGTGGCTTGAGAAGCGTGGGAGGTAGGCAGATTAAAAAGGGTAGTGAGTGGTGGGATGAAGAGGTAAGATTATTAGTGAAAGAGAAGAGAGAGGCATTTGGACGAGTTTTTTAGGGAAATAGTGCAAATGACTGGGAGAAGTATAAAAGAAAGAGGCAGGAGGTCAAGAGAAAGTTGTAAGAGGTGAAAACGAGGGCCAATGAGAGTTGGGGTGAGAGAGAATATTTTTTTATTATTTTTTTTTATTATACTTTGTCGCTGTCTCCCGCGTTTGCGAGGTAGCGCAAGTAAACAGACGAAAGAAATGGCCCAACCCCCCCCCCCCCCATACACATGTATATACATACGTCCACACACGCAAATATACATACCTACACAGCTTTCCATGGTTTACCCCAGACGCTTCACATGCCTTGATTCAATCCACTGACAGCACGTCAACCCCGGTATACCACATCGCTCCAATTCACTCTATTCCTTGCCCTCCTTTCACCCTCCTGCATGTTCAGGCCACGATCACACAAAATCTTTTTCACTCCATCTTTCCACCTCCAATTTGGTCTCCCTCTTCTCCTCGTTCCCTCCACCTCCGACACATATATCCTCTTGGTCAATCTTTCCTCACTCATTCTCTCCATGTGCCCAAACCACTTCAAAACACCCTCTTCTGCTCTCTCAACCACGCTCTTTTTATTTCCACAATCTCTCTTACCCTTACGTTACTCACTCGATCAAACCACCTCACACCACACATTGTCCTCAAACATCTCATTTCCAGCACATCCATCCTCCTGCGCACAACTCTATCCATAGCCCACGCCTCGCAACCATACAACATTGTTGGAACCACTATTCCTTCAAACATACCCATTTTTGCTTTCCGAGATAATGTTCTCGACTTCCACACATTCTGCAAGGCCCCCAGAATTTTCGCCCCCTCCCCCACCCTATGATCCACTTCCGCTTCATGGTTCCATCCGCTGCCAGATCCACTCCCAGATATCTAAAACACTTCACTTCCTCCAGTTTTTCTCCATTCAAACTCACCACCCAATTGACTTGACCCTCAACCCTACTGTACCTAATAACCTTGCTCTTATTCACATTTACTCTTAACTTTCTTCTTCCACACACTTTACCAAACTCAGTCACCAGCTTCTGCAGTTTCTCACATGAATCAGCCACCAGCGCTGTATCATCAGCGAACAACAACTGACTCACTTCCCAAGCTCTCTCATCCCCAACAGACTTCATACTTGCCCCTCTTTCCAAAACTCTTGCATTTACCTCCCTAACAACCCCATCCATAAACAAATTAAACAACCATGGAGACATCACACACCCCTGCCGCAAACCTACATTCACTGAGAACCAATCACTTTCCTCTCTTCCTACACGTACACATGCCTTACATCCTCGATAAAAACTTTTCACTGCTTCTAACAACTTTCCTCCCACACCATATATTCTTAATACCTTCCACAGAGCATCTCTATCAGCTCTATCGTATGCCTTCTCCAGATCCATAAATGCTACATACAAATCCATTTGCTTTTCTAAGTATTTCTCACATACATTCTTCAAAGCAAACACCTGATCCACACATCCTCTACCACTTCTGAAACCACACTGCTCTTCCCCAATCTGATGCTATGTACATTCCCTGGGGATAGGGGAGAAAGAATACTTCCCACGTATTCCCTGCGTGTCGTAGAAGGCGACTAAAAGGGAAGGGGGCGGGAGGCTGGAAATCCTCCTCTTGTTTTTTTTTGTTTTTTTTTTCCAAAAGAAGGAACAGAGAAGAGGGCCAGGTGAGGATATTCCCTCAAAGACCCAGTCCTCTGTTTTTAACGCTCCCTCGCTATCGCGGGAAATGGCGAATAGTATGAAAAAAAAAATATATATATATATATAAATATATATCTAATATATATATATATATATATATATATATATATATATATATATATATATATATATATATATATATATATATATATATATATATATTTATCCCTGGGGATAGGGGAGAAAGAATACTTCCCACGTATTCCCTGCGTGTCGTAGAAGGCGACTAAAAGGGGAGGGAGCGGGGATGGAAATCCTCCCCTCTCGTTTTTTTTTTTTTTTTTTTCCAAAAGAACGAACAGAGAATTGGGCCAGGTGAGGGTATTCCCTCAAAGGCCCAGTCCTCTGTTCTTAACGCTACCTCGCTAATGCGGGAAATGGCGAATAGTTTGAAAGAAAGAAGAAAAATATATATATTATCTCAAAATATGAGGAATTGATTTAACAGAACACAAACAACATACTTAAAGCATCATAACTTCTGTAGTACTAATATCTATCGATCTTGAACATGATAACTGCAGCTTTTGAGCACGTTGCATTTCTTGTATCGACGAAATAGCACATTTGCCACAGGACGGTTATCGATCAGTATAGTCTGTGTTTGGGCGGAGCGATCTCTCTATGCATTTTTGTTTATGGTGAAAAGTTCCATTTCTAGCCGAAAAGAAAAAGAAAAAACAAAGAATTGGAATAATGATAAATGATTCTCTTCATTTTCAGATTTTGTAAGTAGATGTTCAGAATAGATGTTGGGAAAAGCCAGGGTGTCAAGTCAGTTCAAACGCGTTGTGCTACTACTTACACAGGTTTGGTGTGTGTGTGTCTTTGAGTGTATAGGAGTATTAACGTGGATGTATGTATTGTGCATGACGTGTTCAGTTTACATATGTTAAGTATAAGTACAATGGTTGGGTAAAAATATAAAGAAAGTGACAACTTATGTGAGTGGCATCACCCGGGATATGCTGCCCTCTGGCGACAGCTGACGTTACTACAGACGCGACGCTATCGTCAGCCAGCTGTCTGTGTGTGTGACACTGTTTATCCAAAGAGTTTAACGCAAGCCTTACCAGTACGCTCTTGTGAGTCTAGTTAGTTGCACTCATAGGAAGCAGAGCTACTCAGCGATCAGGTAGGG
>NW_027264821.1:0-9046 GCF_036320965.1 Panulirus ornatus
ATCCAAACCTGCGCCTGCCGCTTTCTCTTCCGCAAAGCTTTACTACCTTTCCGTTTACCAAACCCTTTTTCCCCAAAACCCTCATTTTTGCCCACCACCTCGACCAAACCCCTTTTATCTGCCACTCTATCATCAAACACATTCAAAAAACCCTTTCAAAAACTCACCCATCCCCTTCTCACATCACCACTATTTGGGTTATAAACCCCCCCAAATTTGCCCCCCTTCCCACTAAAGGGTTCCCATTTGCTCCCTTGCCCCTTCCCAAACTTTATTTACCTCCTTCCAGAAAAACTTTTTTTTCTCCCAAAAATTTTAATGATACTCTCTCACCCCAACTCTCATTTGCCCTTTTTTTCCCACCTCTTGCACCTTCTCGGGACCTCCGGGCCCTTTTTCTTTTATAACTCCCCCCGCAATTGCATTTTTTCCCTCAAAACCCCCAAAATGCCCTTTTCTTCTTTTTTACAAATTTAACTTCCCTTTCATCCCCCCAATAAAAACCCCTTTTTCTAATAAACCCCACCTCCCCTTTTCCATGCCAAAGCACCCTTTTTGGCAACCCATCCCCGTTTCCCTAAATACTTTTCCCCATTCCTCCCCCCATTTTTTCCCTTTAAAATTATATAAAAAAAAATAAAAAATTTTTTTTTTTTGTTTTTTTTTTTTTAAAAAAACCAAAATTTAAAATTTTCAATGTTTTCTATTAATAAAATAATGTACAGCCCAAAATGATGTGGGCCCAAAATTTTTTTAAGTATCTTCTTTATAATTAGTTTTTACATGGAAGGGGGGAAGTTTTTCTAAAGAGAATGGGGGTGGTTTTTTTAAAAAATTTTTGGGGTATTTTTTTCATTTAAAGTTTTCCTTTCTATTAAAGCGTTTTAAGGGTCACATCATGACAATCCCAAAAAAGTTTAGTTTTCCCCTTCCTTTTCGAAGAATTTTTGAAATTTTGTTTGCTTTTTTTTACTCATCTTTTATTCCTTGCAGGGGGTTTTTTCTTGGGACTATTGTGTTGCTTTTGAGTATTTTAATTTATCATGGCTTACACCCCAAGCACTTACATCGTTAATACTGTCCGGTAAACAGCAATCTATTCTTGTTTTGTACTTGGATTTTGTTTAAACCCAAGATAATTTTTTAACCCTAAAAAAATGATCGACCAATTTTTGGGGAATAATTCTTTTTGGAATTTTCCCTTTTGGGATCCAGGAGACCCACTGAGAAAAAAATTATTCCAATTTCCCCAACAATGAATACCAAAGAAATTTCTGAGCCCTTAAGTTTTTACTCTACCTTATTAAGATTAAGAAAAAAGAGACTGTTAAGGGAAATTTGACTATTGCAAGAAAATTTAGAAATAAAAATTGACTGAAATTTTTTTTCACTTTTACAACAAACAAAAAAACCCTATCAAAAGGATTTTATATTAGGGGACCCATTCTTCCTGCTGATAGACGGAGAGTTTCCCCCTGCTTTCCCAAATAAACTGTATGCATTCACATTTTTAGGGTTTTTTTTTTCTTTTACCATCATAAAGTATGGGTAAAAACCGACTCAACTATATTTAAAAAAAGGGAAATTTAGATTACACAGGGCACAAACCCTTCGGGAAAGTTCCCAGATAAAAAACTTAAAGGTTTAAAAGGGGGCCCCGGGGGGTCATACAGTATGGGGAAAAACCCGGGAGAAAAAAACAACTTCGAAAAATGTCGGTGGACAGGGCCCAAAGGGGTTTTTTTCTAGGGGTTTTAAAAAAATTTTAAAACTGCTTCAGTAACGTACATACATATTTTGGGAGGCTTAACGACCGGGTTTGGAAACTGTTCTTACATATTAGGAGCAGGTTCTCGAAAAAGGGGAAAAAAAAAAAAGTAAGATTTGTCCCTGTGAATTCAAACGATTTTCATTTAATCACACTGTCCCCCATCAAAACACCAACTTCGCTCGATAATCGAACACTGAAAAAAAGAAGATCTTAGTTTTGCAAATTTCCAAACCCGGGGTTTAAATTTTTCACTTCAGAAAAAATTACGAAAATTTGACAAAAAAATAGAAACCCGCCGGGGGAAACTGTTAGCGGGTCGTGACCTTACGCCTTTCCAGGTCCCGAAGGGCGGGGCGCGTAGGGTTTTATCCCGGTAGCGGCATTCCCCTCCCAAAGGGAACCCAGCGTTCACCCCTCCTTTAGGGTTATTGAAAAAATGTGATTTCGTCAGTTTAGGGTATATAAACACACACACACACAACACCCCACACAAAACCACACACACACACACACACAAAAAAAAAAAAAAAATATATATATAAAAAATATTTTTATTTTATATGAAAAATATAATAAAATATATATATAATATATTTTATATATTTTTTTTTTTTTTTTGGGTTTTCGCTGGTTTCCCGCGTTTTTCGAGGGAGCTCCCAAGGAAAAAAAAAAGAAAAAATGGCCCCAAACCCCCCCCCCTCACATGTATAAAACATTCGCCACAAAACGCAAATAACATAAACCCACACAGCTTTCCCTGGTATAACCCCCGAAACCCTTTAATCCGGGTTTAATCCACTGACACACGTTTAACCCCGGGATACCCCACGATCCAATTCACTCTATTTTTGTGCCCTCTTTTTTTACCCTCCTGCATGTTCAGCGGGACCCAAACACACAAAAAACTTTTTCAAAAAAAACCCATCTTTTCCCCCTAAATTTTGGGCTCCCACTTCCCCTTCCCCTCCACCCCGACACATATATCCTCTTTGGGCCCCCCCAAACGTTCCCCCCCTCATTCTCTCCATGCCCCAAACCCCTTTCAAAACCCCTCTTCCCCTCTCCCCAACCACGCTCTTTTTTTTTCCCACAATTTCCCCCCCTTACGTTATACTGATCAAACCCACACCCAAAACAAAATTGTCCTCAAACACCATTTCCAGCACACCCATCCTCGGGAAAAACTTACCATACCCCAGCCCGAACCTTTCAACATGTTAAAAACCACATTCCTTCAAAATAATTTTTGCTTTCCGAGATAATGTTCCGATTCCACATTCTTCAAGGCCCCAAAATTTTCGCCCCCTCCCCACCCTATGATCCACTTGTTCCCATGGTCCATCGCTCCAGACCCATCCCAGATATTTAAAACACTTAACTTTCCAGTTTTTCTCCATTAAACTTCCCTCCCAATTAAATTGCCCCCTAAACCTCTTACTAATAACCTTGTCTATTCACATTTATTTTTAATTTCTTTTTCCCAAAACCTTTCCCAAAACCCCAGTCCCCCAGCTTCGCAGTTTCTACATAAATCAACCAGCGGTATCATCGCAAACAAAAATGACTCATTCCCAAATTCTCATCCCCAACAGACTTCAATTTCCCCCTTTTTTTTCCAAAAACTTTTTTGCATTACCCCCTAACAACCCCACCTAAAAAATTAAAAAAACCATGGAAATCCACACCCCTCCCGCAAAATAAATTCACTAAAAGAACCACATTTTCCCTTTTTTCTCCTACCAGCCTTCTTTCGATTAAAAAACTTTTCACTGCTTCTAACAATTTCCTCCCACCCCATATTTTAAAACCTTCACGGCATTTAAAACTTATCATATCCCCCTTTCCAATCCATAAATGTACAACAAACCCCATTTTTTTTTAAAGGGTTTTTTCCACATACTTCTTAAAAAGCAAACACCTGATCCACACATCCTTACACTTCTGAAACCACACTGTCTTTCCCATCTGATCTCTTCCTCCCTTTCCCCTCAATCAATACCCCCCATTTTTACCAGGAATATAAAACAAAACTTATACCTTGTAATTTTTGAGCACCACTCTTATCCCTTTGCCTTTACAATGGCACAGCACCTTCCGCCAACCTCAGCACTCACCGGGTTTTACTTTACTTAAAAAACCTTTACCAACCACAAAAACGTCCCCCCCCTTTTTTTTTAAAAAAATTTCCACGAATACCACCAAACTGCTCCCTTGCCGGTTACTTCGCAAAGCTTTTACCCCTCTTCTCTGTTTCCAAAATCTTTTTCCCAAACCCTCACTTTGCCACCCCCACCCCGCCCCAAACACCCTATATCTGCCAATCTACATCAAACACATTCACCAACCTTAAAAAAAACCCCTCATCCCCTACATCACCCCAAATTTTTTCACCTTCCCCTTTGCGCCCCTTCCTGAATTCCATTTGCCCCTTGTCTTCGCACTTTATTTATCTCCCAAAAATTTTTTTTTTCCCTAAAAAAAATTTAATGATATCTTCCCCCAAACTCATTTCCCCTTTTTTACCCCCTTTTTCCCTTTCTTTGACCTCCTGTCTCTTTCTTTTTTACTCCCCACCATTGCATTTTTTCCCCAAAAATCGCCAAATCCCTTTTCTCTTTCCTAATAAACCTATTTTTCCCCCCACCCCTCCTACCTTTCTAATCAACCCCCCTTCCACTCTTCTCATGCCCAAGCATCTTTTGCGCAAAACCCTACTATTTCCCAAATAACCCCTTCCCCCCCCTATTTGCGTGTGTGGCCATGTATGTATATACATTGTATGTGGGTGGGTTGGGGGGGCTCATTCTTTGTCTGTATCCTGTGCTACCCTGCTAATAGCAGGAACAGTGACAAAGCAAAATAATAAAAATTCAATAAATGTCCGTGATGGGAGATTATGTATGTATGTATGTATGTATTGAGAGTGGAAGAGGCGATCTTTCTTCTTCTGTTACCGGCGCTACCTCGCTATATGCGGGAATGTCAGTCAGGTATAAAAAAATAAAAAAAAAAAAAAAAAAAAAAAAATAATATAGATATATAAATATAAATAATAGATATATATATAATATATATATATATATATATATAGATATAAATGCACCTTGGTCATGAAAGAAATATCGTCAGAGGCAAGTGTTTTGGGAGTCAGCAGAATGAGTGTGTTAGTGGTTTTGATGAACCGAAGACGGGTATAGTGATGGTGATTTGAAATGCAAAGGTGAGAAAATGTGGCAGTGGAGGGAATAATTGGTATACAATGGTGGTGTTCATGTTGTAAATGGAAATGGTGAAGAGCTTGTAGATTTATTTGAGAAAAAGGGACTGATGATTGTGAAAACCTGGTTTAAAAAGCGAGATAAACATAAGTATACTTTATGATAAGTAGGAGAGATGGCCAGAGAGCGTTATGATTACGGTTCATGACACGTGCGAAAGAAGACTATGGAATGTTAATGTGCAGAGAGGTGCAACTGGAGGGATGACTGACATTATCTGTGGAGCAAAAAGTGAAGAATTTTGTATGGGTTTTTTCACAAAGAAGAGTGGAATGTTGGGGTGAAAGAGGGTGGTGATAGTAAGTGAGCTGGGGAAGCGACTGTGTAGGAAGTACACAAAGAGACTGATTACAGAATGAAAAGGTGAGAAACAATTGAAGTAAGGGGAGTGGGGGAGGATGGATGTATTTAGGGAAACAGTTGATGGATTGCGCAAAAGATGCTTGTAGGCATGTGAAGAGTGGGAGTGGGGTTGATTAGAAAGGGTAAAGTGAGTGGTGGATTAAGAAAGTAAGAGTATTAGTGAAAGAGAAAGAGAGGGGCATTTGAGGACGATTTTTGCAGGGAAAAAAATGCAATTGAAGTGGGAGAATGAATAAAAAGTGAAAAAGAGACAGAGGTGTCAAGAGAAAGGTGCAAGAGGCGAAAAAAGGGCAAAAGCGAGTTGGGGTGGAGAGTAACATTAAATTTTAGGGAGAATAAAAAGATGTTCTGGAAGGAGGTAAATAAAGTGCCTAAGACAAGGGAGCAAATGGAACTTCAGTGAAGGCGCAAATGGTAGGTGATAACAAGTATAGGTGATGTTAGAAAGGAGATGGAGTGAGTATTTTGAAGTTTGTTAAATTGTTATGATGATAGAAGTGAGTGGCAGATATAGAGTGTTTTTGGTGAGGTGGTGTGCAAAAGTGAGAGGTTAGGGAAAATGATTTGGTAAACAGAGAGGGGGGGGGGGGGGGAGAGGTAGTGAAACTATGCGAAGATGATAGCCGGCAAGGCAAGCAGGTTTTGGATGGTATTGCAGTGGAATTTATTAAAAAAGGGGTGACTGTATTGTTGACTGTTGGTAAGGTTAATTATGTATTAGACTCATGGTGAGTGTGCCAGGGATTGGCGAATGCGTGCATAGTGCCATTGTACAAAGGCAAGGGGATAAGAGTGAGTGCTCAAATTAAGAGAATAAGTTTTGTTGAGTATTCCTGGTAAATTAATATGGGAGGGTAATTGATTGAGAGGGTGAGGCATTTACAAACATCAGATTGGGGAAGAGCATGTTGATTCATAAGTGGTAGAGAATGTGTGAATCAGGTGTTTGCTTTGAAGAATGAATTGTGAGCAATACTTAGAAAAAGCAAATGGAATAGAGTAGCATTTATGTATCTGGAGAAGGCATATGATAGAGTTGATAGAGGATGCTCCTGTGGAAGGTATTAAGAATATATGGTGTAAAGGAGGAAAGTTATGTTAGGAAAGCAGTGAAAAGTTTTTATCGAGTATGTAAGGCATGTGTACGTGTAGGAAGAGCGGAAAGTGATTGTTCTCCATGAATTTAGGTTTGCGGCAGGGGTGTGTGATGTCTCCAATGGTTGTTTAAATTTGTTATGGATGGGGTTGATAGGGAGGTAAATGCAAGAGTATTTTGAAAGAAGGGGGAAAGTATGAAACTCAGTTGGGGATGAGAGAAGCCTGGGAGGTGAGTCCGTTGTTGTTCGCTGATGATACAGCGCATTGGCTGATTCCTAAGAGAAACTGCAGAAGCTGGTGACTAAGTTTGTTAAAGTGTGTGGAAGAATAAAGTTAAGAGTAAATGTTGAAAAAGACAATGTATTAGGTATAGTAGGGTTTGAGGGTCAAGTCAATTGGGCGTGATTTGAATGAAAAAAACTGGAGGAAGAGAAGTGTTATAGACACTGGGAGTTGATCTGGAAGCGGATGGAACCAAGATAGCGGAAGTGATCATAGGGTGGGGGAGGGGGACGAAAATTCTGCGGGGCCTTAGAAGAATTGTGGGAAGTCGAGAACATAATCTCGGAAAGCAAAAATGTGTATGTTTGCAAGGAATAGTGGTTCCAACAATGTTGTATGGTTACGAGGCGTGGGCTATGGATAGGAGTTGTGCGCAGGAGATGGATGGTGCCCCCCCCCCCCCCCTGGAAATAATATTGGTTGAGGACAGTGTGGTGGGTGAGTGGTATTGATACGTGTGAGTAAACGAAGGAAAATAGATGAGTGGAAATAAAAGAGCGTGGGTGAGAGAGCAGAAGAGGTGTTTTGAAGTGGTTTTGGGACATGGATAGAATAGTGAGGAAAGCATTTTACCAAGAGGATATAATGTGTCGGAGGTGGAGGGAACGAGGAGAAGAGGAGACCAAATTGGAGGTGGCAAGATGGAGTGAAAAAGAATTTGTGAGATCGGGGCTTGAACAAGAGCAGGAGGAGTGAAAAGGAGGCACGGAATAGAGTAAATTGGAGCTAATGTGTTCTACCGTGGTTGACGTGCTGTCAGTGGATTGATTACAAGGCATGTGAAGCGTCCTGGGGTAAACCATGGAAAGCTGGTAGGTTGTATATTTGCGTGTGTTGACGTATTGGATAATACAGGTATGGGGGGGGGTTGGGCCATTTCTTTCGTCTGTTTCCTTGCGCTAACCTCGCAAAGGGCGAGACAGAGACAAAGTATAATAAAAAAAATAAAAAAAAATAATATAAATATATATATATATATCTATAAATATATATATATAAATATATTATATATATATATATATAATAATAATAGTATAATATAATATATATATAATTATATATATAATATATATAATAAGATATATAATATATATATATATCTATATATATATACAGATATCATATATATAATATATAACAATATATATATAATAAATTATTTATATCATTTTCTTTTTCTTATATACAAATATTCGCCATTTGCCCGCGTTAGCGAGGAAGCCTTAAAACAGAGAACTGGGCCTTGAGGGAGTATCTCACCCACTGCCCCCCTTCTCTGCTTCCTGTCTTTTGGAAGATTAAAAAAAAGAATAATGAGAGGGAAGGATTTCCAAGCCCCAGCTCCCTCACCCTATAAGTCGCCTTTTACGAACACGCAGGAATACGTGGAAGTATTCTTTCTCTCCTAACCCAGGGATTTATATATATATATATATATATATAATATATATATAAATATATTATATAAATATATATAATAAATATATATATATTATCATACAAACCTCCAACAGCCAGATTCGAACCCGGGACCACTAGGTGCCACAGACGGAATGCTACGCTGGCAATGGACTACCCCATGGGGGGGGAGAAAAGTGGTAGCATTTCGTCGTGGCACATATATCCTCTTTGTCAATCCTTTCCACACTCACTCTCTCCATGTGACCACTTTGATAAACCCTCATCTGCTCTCATCAAGCCACATTCTTTTCATTACCACACATCTCTCTTAACCTTTCATTATTTACGAGATCGATCAAACCACTCATACCATATAAGTCCTCGACATCTCATTCCAGCGACATCCACCTTCCTGCGCACAACTCTATCCATAGCGAAGCCTCGCAACCTATAAACATTGTGAACCAATATGCCTTCTAACATACCCATTTTTGGCTTTCCGAGATAATGCCTCCCCTTCCCTACATTTTTCAATGCTCCCAGAACTCTTGCTCCCTTCCCCCACCGTGACTCACTTCCGCTTTCAATGATTCCATATGCTACCAAATCCACTCAGTCAGATATCTAAAAACACTTTTCCTTTTCCAGATTTTCTCCATTTCAACTTACCATCTAAATTGACTGTCCCTCAACCCTACTTCTACCTATATCATTGCTCTTATTCACACTTACTCTCACTTCTCATTCACACACTTTACCAAACTCAGTCACAGCTTCCTACAATTCCTCCCCCGAATTAGCCACCAGCGTTGCATCATCAGCGACCATCACTGACTCACATCCCAGTCCCTCT
>NW_027264822.1:0-7020 GCF_036320965.1 Panulirus ornatus
TGCATGGTGGCATCCAAAAAATAAAAAGACAATTAAAGGCTTTATTATTAATCCCTTTAGCGCTGCCTCAAAGGCAATTCAGGGGCATATAGGCATCAAAAGGGAAAGAAATATTGGGAATGCTTACTTTAATGCCACTTTGGATGCCAAGGGCAAGGAATTGCATGGAGGCATCGAAAAAATTAGAGGAAAATTGAAGGATTAATCTAACTCCCTTTTGCGTCTTCTAAGGCCTTTACAGGGGAATAATGGCATCTCTATAAGGAAAGACCCTAATTAAAAGTTTACTTAAATATACCCTTTGGGGTAGCAAGTCCAATACAATTGCATGGTGCATCACAAAACAATAAATAAGATAAGCTAATGTTATTTTAAATCCCTTTGGCGCCGCCAAAGGCAATTACAGGGGCATAGAGGGCTTTCATAAGGGAAAGTAAACTCATTGGAAAGCTTACTTTATTGTCACTTTGGAGATGCCAAAGGTCAAGAGGAATTCGGTGGTTGTGGCATCCAAAAATTTAGAGAAAAATTGAAGGATTAATCTAAATCCCCTTTGGCGTCTTCAAAGCTTTACTGGGAATAGTGGAATCTGTAAGGGAAAGAGACAAATTAAAAGTTTACTTAACAGACCGTTTAGGGGTGCCAAAGTTAAAACCTTTGCATGGTGGTATCCAAAAACAAAAAGACAAATTAAAGATTTAGTTTAAATCTCCTTTGGCGCCGCCAAAGGCAATTGCAGGGGCATAGAGGCATCAAAAAAAGGGAAAGTAACATTTGGAAAGGCTTAACTTTAATACCACTTTGGGGATGCCAAAGGGCAAGTGAGAATTGCGTGGGAGCCAGGAGACATCCAAAAATTTAGTGGAGGAAAACAGAAGGCTTATCTAAATCCCCTTTGGCGTCTTCAAAGGCTTTACAGGGGAATAGTGTATCTAAAGGAAAGGACACTAATTAAAATTTTTACTAAAAAATACCTTTGAGGTGCAAAGTCCGCAATACAGTTGCATGGTATGGCTTCCAAAAACTAAAAGGGACTCAAATTAAGATTTATTTTAAATCCCCTTTGGCGCGCCAAAGGCAATTACAGGGGCATAGAGGCATCAAAAGGGAAAGAAACATTTGGAAAGCTACTTTAATGCCACTTTGGGGATGCGAAAGGGAAGGAGAATTGCATGGACATTTCGAAAATTTAAAGGAAAAATGAAGGGATTAATTATCCCCTTTGGCGTCTTCAAAGGCCTTTACTGGGGATTAGTGGCATAGAAGGGAAAATAGGACAAATTAAAAGTTTACTTAAAATGAACGTTTAGGGGTGCATAGTCCAATACCTTTGCATGACTGGCGTCCAAAAATAAAAAGACAAATTGAAGCTTTAGTTTAAATCCCTTGGCGCCACCAGAGCAATTACAGGGGAATGGATGGCTACAATAGGAAAAGAGAATCTGCAAAGCTTACCTTTATGCCACTTTGGGATGACCCAAAGGCTGCATGGGAATTGCGTGACGGGTCCAAATCTAGAGGAAATTGAAGGATTAATCTAAATCCCCTTTGGCGTCTTCAAGGCCTTTACAGGGGAAGTAGTGGCAATCTGAATGTGAAAGAGATAAATTAAGATTTTTTATAATAAAAAAGACCTCGTTTAGGGGTGCCAAAGTCCAATACAGCTGCCCAAACGGGGGGGGAGGGCACGAAAATTTAAAAGACAATTAAAGGTTTTTTCAATCCCCTTTGGCGCCCCAAAGGCAATCTACGGGCCTAGAGGCATCATAGGGAAAGAAACATTTGGAAAGCTTGCTTTAATGCCACTTTGGGGATGCCAAAGGTCAAGAGATATTGCCGGTGAGGCATCAAAAATTTAGAGAAAATTTTAGGATTAATCTAAATCCCCGCTTTGGCGTCTTCAAATGCCTTTTACAGGGTAATAGTGGCATCTTGGAAAGAGACAAATGAAAGTTTTACTTAACAGACCGTTTTTGGGGTGCCAAAATGTCTAATACCTTTGCATGGTGGCATCCAAAAACAAAAAGACAAATTAAAGATTTAGTTAAATCCCCTTTGGCGCCGCCAAGGAATTACAGGGCATAAGTATGCATCAAAAGGGAAAGAAACATTGGAAAGCTTACTTCTTAATACCACTTTGGGGATGCCATAGGGCAAGAGAATTGCGTGGAGACATCCAAAAATTTAGTGTAAAATTGAAGGATTAATCAAATCCCTTTGCGTCTTCAAGGCCGTTACAGGGATTGGTATCTAAAGGAAAGACACTAATTTAAAAGTTTACTTAAAATACCCGTTGGGGTGCCAAAGTCCAATACCGTTGCATGTGGGCTCAAAAAATAAAAAGGCAAATTAAAGGTTTAATTTAAATCACCTTTGGCGCCGCCAAAGGCATTAAAGGGCATTAGATGCATCAAAAGGGAAAGAAACATTTGGAAAGCTTACTTTAAAGTCACTTTGGGGATGCCAAAAGGGAAAGAGAATCCATGGACATTCGAAAAATTTAAAGGAAAATTGAAGGATTAATCTAACTCTCCTCTGCGTCTTCAAAGGCCTTTACAGGGAATAGTGGCATCTGAAGGGAAAGAGACAAACTAAAAGTTTACTTAAAAGACCGATTAGGGGTGCCAAAGTTCCAATACCTATGCATGGTGGCACCAAAAATAGAAAGACAAATTGATAGCTTTGTTTTAAATTTCCCCTTTGGCGCCACCAAAGGCAATTACAGGGTCATAGAGGCACCAATAGTAAAAGAAGCATTGCAAATCTTACCTAAAAGCCATTTGGGGATTGCCAAAAGCAAGGGAATTGCGTGGAGGGCATCCAAAAATCTTAGAGGAAAATTGAAAGGATTAATCTAAATCCCCTTTGTCGTCTTCAAAATGGCCTTTACAGGGGAATAGTGGCATTTGAAGGGAAAGAGATATAAATAGAATTTATTATAAAAGACGTTTAGGGGTGCCAAAGTCCAATGCTGCTGCATCGGAGGCATCGAAAATTAAAAAGACAATATTAAGTTTATTATTCAATTGCCTTTGGCGCCGCAAAGGCAATTACAGGGGCATAGTGGGCCCAATTCCATAAAACAAAAAAAAGAGGGGGGGGGGGAAAGAAACATTTGGAAAGCTTACTTTAATTGCACTTTGGGGATTGCCAAAGGTCAGGAGAATTGCGGTTGAGGCATCCAAAAATTTAGAGAAAAATTGAAGAATTAATCTAAATCCCCTTGAGTCTTCAAAGGCCTTTACAGGGTAATAGTTGGCATCTGAATAGGGAAAGAGACAAATGAAAAGTTTACTTAACAGACGTTTTGGGGTGCCAAAAAGTCTACTTCCTTTGCATTCGTGGCATCCAAAAACAAAAAGACAAAATAAAGATATTAGTTTATAATCCCTTTGGCGCCGCCAAAGGCCAATTACCGGGGCCATAGAGGCATTAAAAGGGAAAGAAACAATTTCGAAAGCTTAATAGATATACTTTGGTGATGCCAAAGGCAAGAGAATTGCGTGGAGACATCCAAACAAAAACTTAGAGGACAATGAAAGGATTAATCTAAATACCCCCTTTGGCGTCTTCAAAGGCCTTTACAGGGGAATAGTGGCATCTAAAGGGAAAGACCCTAATTAAAAGTGTACTTAAAATACCTTTGGGGTGCCAAAGTCCAATACAGTTGCATGGTGGCGATCCCACAAAATAAAAAGCAAATTAAAGATTTATTTTAAATCCCCTTTAGCGCTGGCCAAAGGCAATTACAGGGGCATAGAGGCATCAAAAGGGAAAGAAACATTGGAAAGCTTACTTTAATGCCACTTTGGGGATGCCAAAGGGCATGAGAATTGCAGGAGGCATCGGAAAAAATGAGAGGAAAATTGAAGGATTATCTTACCCCCTTTGGCGTCTTCAAAGGCCTTTACAGGGAATAGTGGCATCTAAAGGGAAAGACCCTAATTAAAAGTATACTTAAAATACCCTTTGGGGCTGCAAAGGTCCAATACAGTTGCAATGGTGGCATCCAAAAATAAAAAGAATAAACTAAATGTCTTTATTTTTAAATCCCCTTTGGAGCCACCACAGGCAATTACAGGGGCATAAGGCATCAAAGGAAAGAAACATTGAAAGCTTACTTTAATGCCACCTTTGGAGATGTCAAAGGTCTAGAGAATGGCGGTGTGGCATCCAAAAATTTAGCGAAAAATCGAAGGATTAATCTAAATCCCCTTTGGCGTCTTCAAAGGACTACCTTACAGGGGAATAGTGGCATCTGAAGGAAAGAAGACAAATTAAAAAGTAACTTAACAACCGTTAGGGTGCCAAAGTCTAATACCCTTTCCATGGTGGTTATCCAAAAACAAAAAGACAAATTGAAGATTTAGTTTTTAAAATCCCTATGGCGCCGCCAAAGGCAATTGCAGGGGCTAGAGGCATTAAAAGGGAAAGAAACATTTCGAAAGCTACTTTAAAACCACTTTGGGGATGCCAAATGGGCAAGAGAATTGCGTTAGACACCAAAAATTTAGAGGAAAATTGAAGGATAAACTAAATCCCCTTTTGGCCGTCCTTCAAAGGCCTTAACAGGGGAATAGTGGTATCTAAAGGGATAGACCCTAATTAAAATTTACTTAAAATACCCTTTGGGGTCCAACGCCCAAATACAGTTGCCTGGTGGCTTCCAAAAAAAAAAAAAAAAAAAAAAACAAAAATAAAAAAAGACAAATTAAAGTTTTATTTAATAAAGCCCCTTTTGCGCCGCCAAAGGCAATTACAGGGGCATGAGAGCATCAAAAGGGTAAGAAACATTTGAAAGCTTACTTTAATGCCACTTTGGGGATGCAAGGGAAAGAAAAAGTGCAATGGACACTTCGAAAAATTAGAGAAAATGAAGGATAATCTAAACTCCCCCTTTGGCGTCTCAAAGCCCCTTTACATGGGAATAGTGGCATTCTGAAGGAAAAGACAATTAAAAGTTTTACTTAAAAAGACCGTTTTAGGGGGTGCCAAAGTCCAATACCTTTGTATGGTGGCATCCAAAAATAAAAGACAAATTAGCAGCTTTAGTTTAAAACCCCTTTGGCCCACCAAAGGCAATTACAGGTCATAGAGGCACAATAGGTAAAAAAGAAGCATCTGCAAAAGCTACTATAATTCCACTTTGGGTATGCCAAAAGGAGCAAGGGAATATGCCGTGGAGCTCCAAAACTTAGAGGAAAATTGAAGGATTAAATCTTATCCCCTTTTCGTTCTTCAAAGCCTTCAACAGGAATAGTGCAATTTGAAGGGAAAAGAAAAATTAAGAAATTTTTTATAAAAGACCGTTTAGGGGTGCCAAATCCAATGCAGCTGCACGAGGCATCGAAAATTAAAAAGAACAAATTAAAGGTTTATTTTCAATTGCCTTTGGCGACCGCCAACGGCAATTACGAGGGGCATAGACGGCATCATAAGGAAAGAAACATTTGGAAAGCCTACTTTAATGCCTCTTGGGGATGCCAAAGGTCAAGAGAATGCGGTGAGCATCCAAAAAAATTAGAAGAAAAAATGAAGGATTAATCTAAATCACACCTTTGCGTCCTTCAAAGGCCTTTACAGGTAATAGTAGATCTTGAAAGGAAAGAGACACATGAAAAGTTTACTTAACAAGACCGTTTTGGGGGCCAAAGTCTAATACCTTTGCAGGTGGCATCCAAAAACAAAAAGACTAATTAAAGATTTAGTTAAATCCCCTTTGGCGCCGCAAAGGCAATTACAGGGGCATAGAGGCATTAAAAGGGAAAGAACATTTCGAAAGCATACTTTAATACTACTTTGGTGATGCAATGGGCAAGAGAATTGCGTGAGACATCCAAAAATAAGAGGACAATAAAGGATTAATCAAAATCCCCTTTGGCGTCCTTCAAAGGCCTTTACAGAGAAATAGTGCATCTAAAGGGAAAGACCCTAATTAAAAGTTTACTTAAAATACCCTTTGGGGTGCCAAAGTCCAATACATTTGCATGGTGGTATCCAAAAATAAACAGACAAATTAAAGATTTATTTTAAATCCCTTTTAGCGCTGGCCAAAGGCAATTACATGGGCATAGAAGGCATCAAAAGGGAAAGAAACAGTTGGAAAGCTTAATGTAATGCCACTTTGGGGATGCCAAAGGGAAGGAGAATTGCTTGAGGCATCGAAAAAATTAGAGGAAAAATTGAAGGATTAATCTAACTCCCCCTTTGGCGTCTTCCAAAGGCCTTTTACAGGGTAAAGTGGCATCTAAAGGGAAAACCCTAATTAAAATTTACTTAAAATACCCTTTGGGCTGGCAAAGTCAATACAGTTGCCATGTGGCATCCAAAAAAAAAAGATAAACTAAAGTTTATTTTAAATCCTTTGCGCAGCCAAAGGTCAATTCCAGGGGCATAGAGGCATCATAAGGGAAAGAAACATTTGAAAGCTTACTTTAATGCCACTTTTGGAGATGCCAAAGGTCAAGAAGAATGCGGTGTGGCATCCAAAAATTTAGAGAGAAAAATTGAAGGATTAATCTAAACCCCTTTGCGTCTTCAAAGGCCTTTACGGGGATAGAGGCAACTTGAAGGAAAAGAGATAAATAAAAGTTTACTTAACAGACCCGTTTTAGGGTGCCAAAGTCTAATAACTCTATCCTTGGTGGTATCCAAAAACAAAAAGACCAAATGAAGATTTAGTTTAAATCCCCTATGGCGCCGCCAAAGGCAATTGCAGGGCAATAGAGGCAATAAAAGGGAAAGAAACATTCGAAAGCTACTTTAATACCACTTTGGGGATTCCAAGGGGAAGAGAATTGCGTGAGACATCCAAAAAGTTAGAGGAAAATTGAAGATTAATCTAAATCCCCTTTGGCGTCCTTCCAAAGCCTTTACAGGGAATATGGCATCTAAAGGATAACCCTAATTAAAAATTTTATTAAAATACCCCTTTTGGGGTTGCCAACAAGCCCAATACAGTTGCATGGGGCTTTCCAAAAATAAAAGACAAATTGAAGATTTAGTTTAAATCCCCTTTGC
>NW_027264823.1:0-6347 GCF_036320965.1 Panulirus ornatus
TATCTTTCTACTTACAACAATCCAGGTTTTACCCTTTCAAATTCAAAGACCCAGCCAGAACCATGAGCGCCCTCTTAAATACCATATGTGGTGTCTTATGGAAGAAGAAGTAAATATTGGTTGATCAAGCAAAACCCCGAAAAGTAAATTTTCTCATAAATTGTAAATAATACACAGAAAATTTTATATTTGAACACCATACAACAGTAAATTGTTACCTGAATTTAAATAAATTATCAATTTTCATTTTTGCTCTCCGCTGTCTCCCCTTCGCGAAAGCCAAGAAACAGACGAAAAATGGCCCAACCCACCCACATACACATGAATACATAAAACGTCCAAAACACGCAAATATACATACCTATACTCTAACGTATCCCTACAAAACACTCAAGACATAAAACATCCCACACAAAAAATTTATGTCCCTGTGTATAAAAGTATATGTCTTTGGGGTGTAAATAGTAATTTTTGATTTTATAGGTATTTAATTGCGTGTGTGGACGGGGTATGTAATTTGCTGTGGGGAAACGTGTTTTGAATACATGTGTAGGGGGGGGTTGGGCAATTTTTTTGTCTGTTTCCTTGCGCCCCATCGCTAACCAGGAGCCCTCGCAAACAAAATAAAAAAAAATAAAATAATTCATACGTCTGCCTTATTCATTCCCACCGCCCCCCAGACCCATATAAAATAACAACCCCCCTCCCCCCCCCCATGTGCGAGAGGTAGCACTGGGAAAAGACAACAAAGGCACATTTGTTCACATTCAGTCTCTAGCTCTCATGTAATAATGCCCAAAACAACAGCTTCCTTCCAAAATCCAGCCCCACATAACTTTCCAGGGTTACCCCAGACGCTTCACATGCCCGGGTTCAACCCAGGGACAGAAAGTCGATCCCCGGTATACCACATCAATCCAATTCCCACTCTTTTCCTGCACGCCTTTCACCCTCCTGCATGTTCAGGCTCCGATCACTCAAAATCTTCTTCACTCCATCTTTCACCTAAAATTTGGTCTTCCACTTCTGCCGTTCCCTCCACCTCTAACACATATATCCTCTTGGTCAGTCTTTCCTCGCTCATTCTCTCCATGAGACCAAACCATTTCAAAACACCCTCTTCGCTCTCTCCAACCACACTCTTTATTACCACACATCTCTCTTACCCTATTATTACTTACTTGATCAACCCCACCTCACACCACATATTGTCCTCAAACATCTCATTCCAGCACATCCACCCTCCTCCACACAACTCAATCTATATCCCACCCCTCGCAACCATAACATCGTTGGAGCCACGATTCTCAAACATGCCCTTTTTTTGCTTTGCGAGATAATTTTCTTGATTTCCCCACACATTCTCAACGCTCACAGAACTTTCTCCACCCTCCCCAAACCCAATGATTAACTTCTGCTTCAGGGTTCCACCGCCCCCAAATCCACTCCCAGATATTAAAACCCTTTCACTCCCTCCAGTTTTTCTTCATTAAAACCCTTTACCCCCAAAATTGATTTTGTCCCTCAACCCTACAAACTAAAAACCCTTTGCTCTTAATCACATTTACTCTCCCTTTTTCTTCTTTCACACACTTTACCAAAACAAGTCACTCATCTTCTGCAGTTTCTCACATAAAATCAACCACCAATGCTGTATCATCAGCGAACAACAACTACTCACTTCCCAAGTTCTCTCATCCATCAAAGACTGCATACTTGCCCCTCTTTCCAAAACTCGCATTCCCTCCTAATAACCCCATTCCATAAACAAATTAAACAAACAATAGAGACATCACACACCTCTGCCGCAAACCTACATTCCCTGAGAACCAATCACTTTCCTCTCATTTCCCACACTTTCACATCCTTACATCCTCATAAATAACTTTTCAAACCGCTTTAACAACTTGCTCCCACCCCATATATTTTTTTAAAATACCTTCCACAGAGCATCCTTCTATCAACTCATCAAAGCCTTCTCTAGATCCATACATCTAATTACAAATCCATTTGTTTCTAAGTAAATTTCTCACATACATCTTCAAAGCAAAACACTTGATCCACACATCTCTACCACCCTTTTGAAACCACACTGCCTTCTTCCCCAACTGATGTTCTGTACATCCTTTACCCTCTCAATCAATACCCTCCCATAATAATATCACAGGAATACTCAACAAACTTATAACCCGTGTAATTTTAGCACTCGCTTTATCCCTTCTGCCTTTGTACAATGCACTATGCAATAATTCCTCCAATCCTCATGCACCTATCACCATGAGAAAATATTTTATTTACATATTTATTTATTTTGCTTTGACGGGTGTCTCCCGCGTTAGCGAGGTAGCACATGAAAAAACCGAAAGAATGACCCAGCCTACCCACATACACATGTATATACATACACATCCACAACACGCAATATAATTAACTATACATCTCCCAAAATATACATATAATATACACACACAGACTATACATATATAACCATGTACATAAATTCTACTGTCTGCCTTTATTCCCTTCTCATCGCCACCCATCGCCACCATGGAAAAACAACCCCCTCCCCCCCATGTTGCGAGGTAGTGCATAGGAAAAGACAACAAAGGCCCCCTTCTTTTACAAATCAGTCCCCTAGCTCTTCATGCAATTAAGCACCAAAACCACAAAACCCCCCTTTCCACATCCAGGGCCCCCAAAAACTTTCCATGGTTTACCCCCACACACCTTTACATGCCCTGGTATAACCATTGACAGCACTCGACCCCGGGATACCACATCGTTCCAATTCACTCTATTCTTGCACCCTTTCACCCTCCTGCATGTTCAAGGGCCCCCAACACTCAAAATCTTTTTCACTCCATCTTTCCACCTCCAATTTGGTCCCCCCACTTTCTCCTGGTTCCCTCCACCTCGACACATATACCCTCTTGGTCAATCTTTCCCACTCATTCTCTCCATGTGCCCAAACCATTTTCAAAACACCCTCTTCTGCTCTCTCAACCAAAACTCTTTTTATCAACCACATATCTCTCTTACCCTATTATTACTTATGCAATCGAAACCACACCTCACACCCCCAATTGCCCCTCAAACATCTCATTTCCCAGCTATCCACCCTCCTGTGCACAACTCTATCCATAGCCCACACCTTGCAACCATACAACATTGTGGGAACCACTAATCCTTCAAACATACCCATTTTTGCTTTCCGAAATAATGTTCTCGATTTCCCCACACATTCTTCAAAGCCCCAGAATTTTCGCCCCCTCCCCCACCCTAAGATTAAACTTCCCCTTCCATGGTTCCATCCGCGCCAAATCCACTCCCAGATATCTAAAAAAACCTTTATTTCCCCTCCAGTTTTTCTCCATTCAAACTTACCTCCCAATAGTTTTTGACCCTCAACCCTACTGTACCTAATAACCTTGCTCTTATTCACATTTAAATCTCAGGTTTCTTCTTTCACACACTTTCCAAACCAGCCCAACCAGCTTCTGCACTTTCTCACAAGAATCACCACCACGCTGTTTCATCAGTGACAACCAACGACTCACTTCCCAAGCTTTCTCACCACAAAAGACGCTTACTGCCCCTCTTTCCAAAACTTTCAAATTCACCTCCCTAACAACCCTATCCATAAACAAATTAAAAAACCATGCAGACATCACAAAACCCCTGCCGCAAGCCTCCGTTCACTGAAACCAATCACTCCCCTCCCTACACTACACATGCCTTACATCCTCGATAAAAGCTTACACTGCTTCTAAACAACTTGCCTCCAAAACCATATTTTCTTAATACCTTCCACAAAGCATCTCTATCAACTCTATCATTATGCCTTCCCAGATCCAAAAAAATGCTACAACAAACCCATTTGCTTTCTAAGTATCGCACATAATTTTCTTTCAAAGCAAACACCTGACCCCCCCACACATCCCCCTAACCACTTCTGAAACCAAAAATTTGCTTTTTCCCCAATCTGATGCCTGTACATGCCTTCCCCCTTTCTAAATCCAATACCCTCCCATATATTTCCTGCAAACTCAACAAACTTATCCCCTCTGTAATTTGAGCACTCACCTTTGTCCCCTTCCCCTTTGTACAATGGCACTATCCCAGCATTCCGCCAAAATCCTCAGCACCTTACCATGATCATACAATACTTTAAATCCTTCCAACCATCAACAATACAGTCCCCTCCCTTTTTAATAAAATTTCCATGAATACCACCCAAAACCCCTGCTTCCCGGCTTCATCTTCCGAAAACTTTTACTACCTCTTCTCTTTAAAACCAAATCATTTTCCCTAACCCTCTCACTTTTCACACCACCTCGACCAAAACACCCTAAAATCTGGCCACTCTATCATCAAATACATTCAACAAACCTTCAAAATACTCACTCCATCTCCTCACATCACCATTACTGTTATCACCCCCCCCATTTGCCCCCTTCACTGAAGTTCCCATTTGTTCCTTGTCTTACGCACTTTATTTACCTCCTTCCAAAACATCTTTTTTTTCTCCCTAAAATTTAATGATACTCTCTCACCCCAACTCTCAAATTTTCCCTTTTTTCACCTCTTGCACCTTTCTCTTGACCTCCTGCCTCTTTCTTTCACACATCCCCCATCATTTGCATTATTTTTCCCCGCAAAAAACATCCAAATGCCTCTCTCTTCTCTTTCACTAATACTTACTTCTTCATCCCACCCCCTCACTAACTACCCTTTCTAAACCCGCCCACCTCCCACCTTCTCATGCCCAAAGCATCTTTTGCGCAAGCCATCACTGCTTCCCTATTTACATCCAATTCCTTCCCCCCATCCCCTTAACCTCCTTTGTTTTTCACCTTTTTTCCATTCTGTATCAGTCTCCTCCTGGGACTTTCCTCACACAAGTCTCCTTTCCCCCGCTCACTTAAATCTCAAACCCCTCTCTTCACTCCAACACTCTCTTCTCTCTGAAAACCTCCTACAAATCTTCACCCTTCGCCTCCACAAATAATGACAGACCCTCCCTCCAGTTGCACCTCCAGCACGTTAATATCCAAAAGTCTCTGTTTCGCGCACCTATCAATTAACACGTAATCTAATAACACTCCTGGCCATCTCTCCTACTTACATATGTATACTTTGTATATCTCTCTTTTTAAACCGGTATTCCCAATCACCAGTTCCCTTTTTCAAACACAAAAATCTACAACCCTTCACCCCTTTCGTTTACAACACTGAACACCCCATGTATACCAAATTTTTTCCCTCCAAAAGCCACATTAATCACCTTTGCATTCAAATCACCCATCAAATATAACCCGGTCTCAGGCATCAAACCACTAACAAAACTCATTAGCTGCTCCCAAAACACTTGCCTCTTGATCTTTCTTCTCATCCCAGGTGCAATGCACCAATAATCACCCATCTCTCTCCATCAACTATCAGTTTTACCCATATCAACTAGAGTTTACTTTCTTACACTCTATCAAAATACTCCCACCACCCTGTTTCAGAGTAGTGCCCCACTCCTTCCCTTGCTCTTGTCCTCTCACTAACCCTTGACTTACTCCCAAGACATTCCCAAACCACTCTTCCCCTTTTACCCCCTTTAGCTTCATTTTAAATCAGAAGCCAAAACATCCGGTTCCTTTCCTCAAACATACTACCAATCTCTCTTTTTTCTCAGCTTGGTATACAATCCACACACACTGACACCCCAGTTCCTGAGCCTTCAAGGAGGATGGAGACACTCCCCGCGTGACTCCTTCTCTGTTTTCCCACCTTTTAGAAATTAAAATACCATGAGTCATACATACATTAAACAACCTTACCAACCATTCAACAATACAGTCACCTCCTTATTAATAAATTCCAACTGCAATACCATCCAAACCCACTGCCTTGCCCGGCTTTCATCTTCCGCAAAGTTTTCACTCTACCTCTTCTCTGTTTTTACCAAATCATTCTCCCTAACCCTCTCACTTTGCACAACTAACCTTCGACCCAAAATCACCCTATATCTGCCACTCTATCTTTGACACATCAACAAACCTTCAAAATACACACTCCATCTCCTTTTTCACATCACCACTACTTGTTTATCACCTCCCCATTTTTGCCCCCCTTCACGTGAAGTCCCATTTGTTCCCTTGTCTTACTTTATTTACCCCCTTCCAAAACATCTTTTTCAGCACATAAATCACAAGCTCTTCACCATTTCCATTAAAAAACTGAACACCCCCATGTACACCATTTATTCCCTCAACTGCAACATTACTCGCATTTGCAATTCAAAATCACCCATCACTATAACCCGGTCCTCATGCATCAACTCTAGTAACACACCACTC
>NW_027264824.1:0-6757 GCF_036320965.1 Panulirus ornatus
ATATATATTATATATATATATTTTATATATATTTATATATATAATATATATATATATATATATATATATATATTAATAATATTATATATTTTTATATTATTAAAATATATATATTTATATATTTTTAAAAATTTATATATATAATATATATATATATATATATATATTATTTATTTATTTTAGATAAAAAGTTATTTTGTCTAAAACCCAAAAACAGTGTTAGCTTGGTATGTTGGTGTTGGGTATGGCATGGATAACCCTCTTCTTTCTGTATAAGTAATCTTTATATGGAATTTTTTGAAACAAAATTGCTAAAGAATATCTTAATTTATAATGCAATTTGGTTTAGGTATGTAGATGATGTTCTTGGTTTGGCAACAAATGAAAATTTACAAATATTTCCCCTTACTTAACAATTTAGTACCTTCCATCAAATTTAATGTAGAAAATGAAAATAATGGTATGTTAATTTTTAAATTGCATTATCCATTAGACAAGGAAACAAGTTTAAGTTTAGCATATACAGAAAACCATCAATATATGCTCATCATCCATTTTTACTCATCTCAACATGACAGATTTAAATTATCATCATTTCAATCTTTGTTCCTAAGGGCATTAAGTTTTTGGGCCAGTCCAGAGTTTATTGAGTTGAGTTTGAGTGATTTTATTCTATTGGATCTAAGTTAAGTACCCTAGATCTTTCATTGAAAAATCCTTTAAATTTAGCAAGAAACATTTTATAGATTTGACCCCAAAACCCTCCCAAATGACACCAAGAATCTTTTGTTCTCCCTTTTAATAATAATTCACTTTGCTTCCCTGTTGTTAATCCTTTAATGTAAATGTTGCCTTAGCAACAATAAAACTATAAAGAAACTCTTTATCAGAAATTCACAAAAAATTTCTCTTGGTTGCATCTATTAAAGCCCTTGTGGAAACTGTGATAAATTTTATGTTGGTCAGGCTGGTAAGGATCTTTCTGTTAGACTTAAGCACAAAAATTTTAGTATAAAACGGGAAAAGAATCAAATCCCTTGTTTAATCATGTTAAAAACTATGATCTTTGTATTGACGGGAGTAACGCCCATCTCAGTTGTTAACTCAACTTATTATCAAGAGAAATTTATCATTAAATCTTCTATTATTAGATACACAAAGAATTATAATCTTAATATTAGTGTGGTCTGTACAAATTAGATAACTTTATTGTTGATAAGATTTGTAAAATGATAAGTTTATAAACGCTCTTTGTATGTTTTGGCAATCACATGTTTACCAAATGGCGTCCTAGCTTCGTCTTCGATGTATATCAACTGATTGTTTATTTTCTCTTGTGTCTCCCCTGATGATGTGATCATTACACAAAAGTGCACTTGGGAACTTTTCGTGCTTCATTTTCCCGTGGACTGATAGGAATATATTTTTTTTTTTTTTTTTTATACTTTGTCGCTGTCTCCCGCGTTTGCGAGGTAGCGCAAGGAAACAGACGAAAGAAATGGCCCCCCCCCCCATACACATGTACATACACACGTCCACACACGCAAATATCATACCTACACAGCTTTCCATGGTTTACCCCAGACGCTTCACATGCTTTGCTTCAATCCACTGACAGCACGTCAACCCCTGTATTACCACATGACTCCAATTCACTCTATTTCTGCCCTCCTTTCACCCTCCTGCATGTTCAGGCCCCGATCACACAAAATCTTTTTCACTCCATCTTCCACCTCCAATTTGGTTCCCTCTTCTCCTCGTTCCCTCCACCTCCGACACATATATCCTCTTGGTCAATCTCTCCTCACTCATTCTCTCCATGTGCCCAAACCATTTCAAACACCCTCTTCTGCTCTCTCAACCACGCTCTTTTTATTTCCACACATCTCTCTTACCCTTACGTTACTTACTCGATCAAACCACCTCACACCACACATTGTCCTCAAACAATCTCATTTCCAGCACATCCATCCTCCTGCGCACATCTCTATCCATAGCCCACGCCTCGCAACTCAACAGCATTGTTGGAACCACTATTCCCTCAAACATACCCATTTTTGCTTTCCGAGATATGTTCTCGACTTCCACACATTTTTCAAGGCTCCCAAAATTTTCGCCCCTCCCCCACCTATGATCCACTTCCGCTTCCATGGTTCCATCCGCTGACAGATCCACTCCCAGATATCTAAAACACTTCACTTCCTCCAGTTTTCTCCATTCAAACTCACCTCCCAATTGACTTGACCCTCACCCTACTGTACCTAATAACCTTGCTCTTATTCACATTTACTCTTAACTTTCTTCTTTCACACACTTTACCAAACTCAGTCACCAGCTTCTGCAGTTTCTCACATGAATCAGCCACCAGCGCTGTATCAGCCACCAGCGCTGTATCATCAGCGAACAACAATTGACTCACTTCCCAAGCTCTCTCATCCCCAACAGACTTCATACTTGCCCCTCTTTCCAGGACTCTTGCATTTACCTCCTTTACAACCCCATCATAAACAAATTAAACAACCATGGAGACATCACACCCCTGCCGCAAAACCTACATTCACTGAGAACCAATCACTTTCCTCTCTTCCTAC
This sequence comes from Panulirus ornatus, assembly GCF_036320965.1. NCBI lineage: Eukaryota > Metazoa > Arthropoda > Malacostraca > Decapoda > Palinuridae > Panulirus > Panulirus ornatus. The sequence continues at coordinate 2,592 of NW_027264824.1, forward strand.
ACGTACACATGCCTTACATCCTCGATAAAAACTTTTCACTGCTTCTAACAGTGAAAGGTGCAAGAGGTGAAAAAAAGGGCAAATGAGAGTTGGGGTGAGAGACTATCAGTAAATTTTAGGGAGAATAAAAAGATGTTCTGGAAGGAGGTAAATAGGGTGCGTAAGACAAGGGAGCAAATGGGAACTTCAGTGAAGGGCGTAAATGGGGAGGTGATAACAAGTAGCGGTGATGTGAGAAGGAGAGATGGAATGAGTATTTTGAAGGTTTGTTGAATGTGTCTGATGACAGAGTGGCAGATATAGGGTGTTTTGGTCGAGGTGGTGTGCAAAGTGAGAGGGTTAGGGAAAATGATTTGGTAAACAGAGAAGAGGTACTAAAAGCTTTGCGGAAGATGAAAGCCGGCAAGGCAGCAGGTTTGGATGGTATTGCAGTGGAATTTATTAAGAAAGGGGGTGACTGTATTGTTGACTGGTTGGTAAGGTTATTTAATGTATGTATGACTCATGGTGAGGTGCCTGAGGATTGGCGGAATGCGTGCATAGTCCCATTGTACAAAGGCAAAGGGGATAAAAGTGAGTGCTCAATTACAGAGGTATTAAGTTTGTTGAGTATTCTGGTAATTTATATGGGAGGGTATTGATTGGAGGGTGAAGGCAATGTACAGAGCATAGATTGGGGAAGAGCAGTGCGGTTTCAGAAGTGGTAGAGGTTGTGTGGATCAGGTGTTTGCTTTGAAGAATGTATGTGAGAAATACTTAGAAAAGAAAAATGGATTTGTATGTAGCATTTATGGATCTGGAGAAGGCATATGATAGAGTTGATAGAGATGCTCTGTGGAAGGTTTTAAAGAATATATGGTGGGAGGCAAGGAATATATATAATATATATATATATATATATATATATATATATATTAATATATATATATATTTTATATATATATATATATATATTTTAATATTATATATTTTTTTTTTTTTTTTCATACTTTGTCGAAGTCTCCCGCGTTTGCGAGTAGCGAAAGGGAAACAGACGAAAGAAAGGGCCCCCAACCCCCCCCCCCCCAATACACATTTTACATACGCCCACACACGCAAATATACATACCTACACAGCCTTCCATGGTTTACCCAGACGCTTCACATGCCTGATTCAATCCATGACAGCACGTCAACCCCTGTATACACATCGCCCCAATTCACTCTATTCCTTGCCCTCCTTTCACCCTCCTGCATGTTCAGCCCCGATCACACAAAATCTTTTTCACTCCATCTTTCCCTTCCATTTGGTCTCCCTCTTCTCCTCGTTCCCTCCACCTCCGACACATATATCCTCTTGGTCAATTTTTCCTCACTCATTCTCTCCATGTGCCCAAAACCATTTCAAAACACCCTCTTCTGCTCTCTCAACCACGCTCTTTTCATTTCCACACATCTCTCTTACCCTTACGTTACTTACTCGATCAAACCACTCAAAACCACACCATTGTCCTCAAACATCTCATTTCCAGCACATCCATCCTCCTGCGCACATCTCTACCCAAAGCCCACGCCTCGCAACCATACAACATTTTTGGGAAACCCACTATTCCTTCAAACATACCCATTTTTGCTTTCCGAGATAATGTTCTCGACTTCCCACATTTTTCAAGGCTCCCAAAATTTTCGCCCCCTCCCCCACCCTATGATCCACTTCCGCTTCCATGGTTCCATCCGCTGACAGATCCACTCCCAGATATCTAAAACACTTCACTTCCTCCAGTTTTTCTCCATTCAAACTCACCCCAATTGACTTGACCTCACCCTACTGTCCCTAATAACCTTGCTCTTTTTCACATTTACTTTTAACTTTCTTCTTCCACACACTTTACCAATCATATATATAATATATATATTTATATATATTATATATATATATATATATATATATTATATTATATATATATAAAATATATATATATATATATATATATATAATTTTATGTTGGAAAAGGATCACAATTTTGCGCGTGATCAAGATATTCCTAGAGTCCACGGGGAAAATGAAACAAAAAGTTCCCAAGTGCACTTTCTTTGTAATAATCATATCATCAGGGAGCACAAGAGAGAAATATAAGTCACTTGATATACATCGAAGAGACGATGCTAGGAAGCCATTGGTAAACATGCGATTGTCCAAAACATACAACGAGCCTTCATAAACTTATCATGTTACAAATCTTATTTAACAATAAAGTTATCTGATTTGTACAGAACATCACTAATATTAAGATTATAATTCTTTGTACATTTAATAATAGAAGATTCAATGATATTTCTCATGGTAGTAGGTTAAAGTTAACAATGAGATGGCGTTTACTCCATCAATACAATGATCATAGTTTTTAACATGATTAACAAGGCATTTGATTCTTGTCCCGTTCTTATACAATATTTTTGTTGCTTAAGTCTAACAGAAAGATCCTTACCAGTCTGACCAACTTAAAATTTATCACAGTTTCCACAAGAAACTTTATAGACTCAAACCCAAAAGAATTTTTGGTGAATTCCTGATTAAGATATTCTTTACAGTATTATTGTTGCTAAAAAGGGAACATTTACATTAAAGGATTTAAGCAAACATGGGAAACAAAATGAAATTATTATTAAAGGGGAGAACTAAAAGATTCTTGGTGTCAATGGGAGGTTTGGGCTCAAATCTATAAAATGATTTCTTTGCTAACTTAAGGGATTTATCACTGAAAGATCTAGGGTACTTTCACTTAGATCCAATAGAATATATCTTCACAAACTCATCATCAATGGACTCTGGACTGCAAATGCGCAATGCCCTTAGGAACATAGTTGAAATTTATGATAATTTAGCTCTGTCATGTTGAGATGAGCAATAATGGATATATGAGCATACATTAGTGGGTTTTCTGTATATGCTAAACTTAAACTTGTTTAATTGTCTATGGATCATGCAATCTAAAAATGGTAACATATCATTATTTTCATTTTCTACAGTAAATTTGATGGAAGGTACTAAATTGTTAAGTAAGGGAGAAATTCTGTTGTGATTTTAGACAAAAGTAACTATTTATCTAAAATGAAAGATCTTCTAAATGAATAACACAACAGATTCTAAACTTAGTAAAAGTTCCATAGAAGAGTTTAATTTCTCAATTCAATAAAGAAATGAAGTTGTAGTTGAAAGGTAACATTTCTCCTATCAAACATTTGTCATCTTTGTCCCCTTCATTGCCAATTATGATTGGACTTAATCAAACACCATAAACAAAATTTTCCCCAGCAAGACCTATAGTGAGTCAGTAGCCTCCTTCACATAAATTATCAAAATGGTTCGTTTCCTTAGTAGAGCCCTTTAGTGGGGTAAGGTATCAAATTTTAATATCAAGAACAATGGTAAATTTTAGTCAACAAGGCTAAACAATATCAATATAATTTTGTTTTTCAAACTATTAGCTTTGATGTTCCCTCACTTTTTCCACTACAGTTTTCCAGGTTGATAGACCTTTCCGAATATTTATTTGATGTCTTGAATGATATTCATTCACCTGTTTCAAAGTCTAATTTCATTGAACAGATAAAAATGTGTAAAAAGACTGTGATTTCAATTTAATGAAGATATTTATTCTCAAAAATTTGGTTAAAGCAATGGGTAACCCTCTTTTCACTGTACTAATAATCTTTATATGGAATTTTTGAAACAAAATAACTAAAGGAGTATCTTATACCTTCTCATGCAATTTGGTTTAGGTCCTGTAGATGATGTTCTTTGTGTGCTTGGCCAACAAATGAAAATTTGACAAATATATCTTCCCCCTTACTTAACAATCTAGTACCTTCCATCAAATTTAATGTAGAATATGAAAAATAATGGTATGTTACCATATTGACATTGCATGATCCATAGACAAGGAAACAAGTTTAAGTTTAGCATATACAGAAAACCCACCAATGTATGCTCATATATCCCACTATTACGCCATCTCAACATGACAGAATTAAATTATCGTCATTCCAATCTATGAGTTCTCTAAGGGCATTACGTATTTCAGTCCGAGTTATTGTAATGAGTTTGAGAAGAAGATATTCCTATTGGATTTAAGTTAAATTCCCAATGATTCTTTCATTTGATAAATCACTTAAGTTAGCAAAGA
>NW_027264825.1:22500-25000 GCF_036320965.1 Panulirus ornatus
TTTATAGTGATTTATTTTTTTTGTGGATAGATATATTTATATATTTATATATATATATATAAATATAATATATATCTATATATATATATATTATAATATAATTTAGATGTATATTATATTTTTTATACTTTGATATATATATATATATATATATATAGTTTTATTTTTATATTATTTAGTATATATATATATATATATATATAGAATATATATATATAATAATATATAATATATATATATATATTATTAATTATGTATAAATATATATATATATATATATATAGTTGGTAAATATATATTGTGTTTATATGTGATATATGTCTAGGTATAACTCGATCTATAAACTGTTAATATTGATATATGTATATGTAATATATATGTGTATATGTTTTTATGGATATAGATCTCTGTATCAGCTATATGATATTTGAATAAGTATGTGTAGGTTTGGATATGTATAGATATCTATATATATATATATGTGTATAGATTTATAAACATGTATCTATCTCTAACGTATATAAATAGATTTTATAGATAAATATATATATAATATATATATATATATAACAATATCATATATCTCTCTCTTTCTCCTATACTATAATATCGTATATTCTATAGAATTTCTATAGAGGGATATATATATATATATCTATAATCTATCTGTACTCCACGCATCACAATCTATCAATCTATACAAACACACAACACTACACTTTCGCTCAACAGTATGCTCTCTTTTACAAGCTCTGTACATATCTAATTGTCTATGTGTATACTATAGGTAAATCTATAGATATATCAAAACTCTCAACTCTTACTGTCTACGTCCTATCTCTATATCTTCTCTCACTGTATCTCCACCACACACACTCCCTCACATGCTCACTTCAATTATCCTCGACTCTTCGACAATCTCACACTCTCACACAATCACAACCAGACACACACACACACACACAAACACACTCACACATACTCCGTACCACACTCTTTAGTCACACATAAACACATTCACACAACACACGAACACTATCTCAACTCTCTTCACACACAGACACCACTCAACACACACACACACACACACAACACTCACAACACACACACACATACACAGAAGCACTCACTATCACTTGGTCACACAACTCACAGTACACACACACTCACCACACTCTCACACACACCACACACTCACACACACACCACACACAACGCCACACACAAACGTGCACGCACACATATACATTCATATACACACGCGCAAGCGCACACACTGCACACAACACACACCACACACACTCACACACACATCTCACTTAACACTCACACTGACACACAACACACACCTTCAACCCCACACAACTCACACACTGACAACACCTACACACACACACACTCACACACAACACACACACTCACTACGAAAGCACACACATACACTCACAGTAACTCCAAACTTAGTCCAGACATACACACTTACACAAACACCACACTAAAAACACACCCACTACCTAGACTCAGAACCATCACTAACACACTACACACACACAAACACACTCACACATCTACTCACACTCCCCCACTACAGGGCTCAACAACACCACACTCTCACTCACACACTCAGCTCTCACAACTCTCTCTCACTCACACACAAAATCACACAAACACTCACACACACTCACACAACAGACACCACACACACACAACCCGTTCCACAAACATTATACACTCACATACACTTTCACACACACACGAACAAAAACACACACACACACACACACACAGGTCACTCACACATCACACACACACACACTCACTCACTCTCACCTCACTCATACTCACACACACACCACACACACACACACCGTACCACACACATTATACACACCACAAACACATTCACACACTCACGAACACAACACAAACACAACACAAACACAGACAGACCACACACACTACACTACACACGCACACGTCACATCACCACACACTCACACACACACACACACACACATACACGCACACACACACCCAAAACACACAAAACAAACTTGGGCACAAAACAAACACACACACACACACACACACACACAACACACACACACACAACAACACAAACCACAGGCACACACGTCTGTCATACTACCACACACATTCACAGAAAGACTCACACACATTGAAAACACAAATACACACAGATACACACACACGTCCAGACATGCACTAGAATACACATACACCCACACACACTACGTCAAACACACACACACACACACACACACACACACACACACACACACACACACACACACACACACACACACACACACACACACACACACACACATATACATACACAAACTCGCATATATATACATACATAAACACGTACACATACACGCTACACACATATACACAAATACACACACAAATACACACGCACTCACACACACTCATACAAACACAGTTACTCACACAAACACACACACACACACAC
>NW_027264826.1:0-28895 GCF_036320965.1 Panulirus ornatus
CAAAACTTTTGATATATTTTTTCCACTTTTTCATATTTGTAATATATCATATTTCACTTCAATGCAACGCTGCAAGTGATGCCATCAATATCAGAATCTCCTACAGCTGCACATACGTTTCATTAAAACACTGAAGCCGTTAAACAAGAAATCCTTCATTAAATTTTCATCAATATACTACTGAGCTAATCCATGTGTGTCCTTGTCACCAGCCTGGTCATGTGCCACCTACATTATAGCCTACACTGCCCGCCCTTCTGCTGACACCCTCACCACACACCAATACCCAACTCTCACCACACACCAATACCCAACTCTCACCACACACCAATACCCAACTCTCACCACACACCAATACCCAACTCTCACCACACACCAATACCCAACTCTCACCACACACCAATACCCAACTCTCACCACACACCAATACCCAACTCTCACCACACACCAATACCCAACTCTCACCACACACCAATACCCAACTCTCACCACACACCAATACCCAACTCTCACCACACACCAATACCCAACGCTCACCACACACCAATACCCAACGCTCACCACACACCAATACCCAACGCTCACCACACACCAATACCCAACTCTCACCACACACCAATACCCAACTCTCACCACACACCAATACCCAACGCTCACCACACACCAATACCCAACGCTCACCACACACCAATACCCAACTCTCACCACACACCAATACCCAACTCTCACCACACACCAATACCCAACGCTCACCACACACCAATACCCAACGCTCACCACACACCAATACCCAACTCTCACCACACACCAATACCCAACTCTCACCACACACCAATACCCAACGCTCACCACACACCAATACCCAACGCTCACCACACACCAATACCCAACCCTCACCACACACCAATACCCAACGCTCACCACACACCAATACCCAACTCTCACCACACACCAATACCCAACGCTCACCACACACCAATACCCAACCCTCACCACACACCAATACCCAACCTCACCACACACCAATACCCAACTCTCACCACACACCAATACCCAACGCTCACCACACACCAATACCCAACGCTCACCACACACCAATACCCAACCTCACCACACACCAATACCCAACCTCACCACACACCAATACCCAACTCTCACCACACACCAATACCCAACTCTCACCACACACCAATACCCAACTCTCACCACACACCAATACCCAACTCTCACCACACACCAATACCCAACTCTCACCACACACCAATACCCAACTCTCACCACACACCAATACCCAACTCTCACCACACACCAATACCCAACTCTCACCACACACCAATACCCAACTCTCACCACACACCAATACCCAACTCTCACCACACACCAATACCCAACTCTCACCACACACCAATACCCAACTCTCACCACACACCAATACCCAACTCTCACCACACACCAATACCCAACTCTCACCACACACCAATACCCAACTCTCACCACACACCAATACCCAACTCTCACCACACACCAATACCCAACTCTCACCACACACCAATACCCAACTCTCACCACACACCAATACCCAACTCTCACCACACACCAATACCCAACTCTCACCACACACCAATACCCAACTCTCACCACACACCAATACCCAACTCTCACCACACACCAATACCCAACTCTCACCACACACCAATACCCAACTCTCACCACACACCAATACCCAACTCTCACCACACACCAATACCCAACTCTCACCACACACCAATACCCAACTCTCACCACACACCAATACCCAACTCTCACCACACACCAATACCCAACTCTCACCACACACCAATACCCAACTCTCACCACACACCAATACCCAACTCTCACCACACACCAATACCCAACTCTCACCACACACCAATACCCAACTCTCACCACACACCAATACCCAACTCTCACCACACACCAATACCCAACTCTCACCACACACCAATACCCAACTCTCACCACACACCAATACCCAACTCTCACCACACACCAATACCCAACTCTCACCACACACCAATACCCAACTCTCACCACACACCAATACCCAACTCTCACCACACACCAATACCCAACTCTCACCACACACCAATACCCAACTCTCACCACACACCAATACCCAACTCTCACCACACACCAATACCCAACTCTCACCACACACCAATACCCAACTCTCACCACACACCAATACCCAACTCTCACCACACACCAATACCCAACTCTCACCACACACCAATACCCAACTCTCACCACACACCAATACCCAACTCTCACCACACACCAATACCCAACTCTCACCACACACCAATACCCAACTCTCACCACACACCAATACCCAACTCTCACCACACACCAATACCCAACTCTCACCACACACCAATACCCAACTCTCACCACACACCAATACCCAACTCTCACCACACACCAATACCCAACTCTCACCACACACCAATACCCAACTCTCACCACACACCAATACCCAACTCTCACCACACACCAATACCCCAACTCTCACCACCACACCAATACCCAACCCTCACCACACACCAATACCCAACTCTCACCACACACCAATACCCAACTCTCACCACACACCAATACCCAACTCTCACCACACACCAATACCCAGCATCTTGCACTGAATGAAATGAGCCAAACTTAAGATTTAGACTTCTTCCCACATCACATGATGGATGTGTTCACGTGAGTCTTCCCACATCACATGATGGATGTGTTCACGTGAGTCTTCCCACATCACATGATGGATGTGTTCACGTGAGTCTTCCCACATCACATGATTGGATGTGTTCACGTGAGTCTTCCCACATCACATGATGGATGTGTTCACGTGAGTCTTCCCACATCACATGATGGATGTGTTCACGTGAGTCTTCCCACATCACATGATGGATGTGTTCACGTGAGTCTTCCCACATCACATGATGGATGTGTTCACGTGAGTCTTCCACATCACATGATGGATGTGTTCACGTGAGTCTTCACACATCAGATGATGGATGTGTTCACGTGAGTCTTCACACATCACATGATGGATGTGTTCACGTGAGTCTTCACACATCAGATGATGGATGTGTTCACGTGAGTCTTCACACATCACATGATGGATGTGTTCACGTGAGTCTTCACACATCAGATGATGGATGTGTTCACGTGAGTCTTCCCACATCACATGATGGATGTGTTCACGTGAGTCTTCCCACATCACATGATGGATGTGTTCACGTGAGTCTTCCCACATCACATGATGGATGTGTTCACGTGAGTCTTCACACATCACATGATGGATGTGTTCACGTGAGTCTTCCCACATCACATGATGGATGTGTTCACGTGAGTCTTCACACATCAGATGATGGATGTGTTCACGTGAGTCTTCACACATCACATGATGGATGTGTTCACGTGAGTCTTCACACATCAGATGATGGATGTGTTCACGTGAGTCTTCCCACATCAGATGATGGATGTGTTCACGTGAGTCTTCCCACATCAGATGATGGATGTGTTCACGTGAGTCTTCACACATCAGATGATGGATGTGTTCACGTGAGTCTTCACACATCAGATGATGGATGTGTTCACGTGAGTCTTCACACATCAGATGATGGATGTGTTCACGTGAGTCTTCACACATCACATGATGGATGTGTTCACGTGAGTCTTCACACATCACATGATGGATGTGTTCACGTGAGTCTTCACACATCAGATGATGGATGTGTTCACGTGAGTCTTCACACATCAGATGATGGATGTGTTCACGTGAGTCTTCCCACATCAGATGATGGATGTGTTCACGTGAGTCTTCACACATCACATGATGGATGTGTTCACGTGAGTCTTCACACATCAGATGATGGATGTGTTCACGTGAGTCTTCACACATCAGATGATGGATGTGTTCACGTGAGTCTTCACACATCACATGATGGATGTGTTCACGTGAGTCTTCACACATCAGATGATGGATGTGTTCACGTGAGTCTTCCCACATCAGATGATGGATGTGTTCACGTGAGTCTTCACACATCAGATGATGGATGTGTTCACGTGAGTCTTCACACATCAGATGATGGATGTGTTCACGTGAGTCTTCACACATCAGATGATGGATGTGTTCACGTGAGTCTTCACACATCACATGATGGATGTGTTCACGTGAGTCTTCACACATCACATGATGGATGTGTTCACGTGAGAAATTCTTACATTGATTTTTAAGAAAAATTAACAATTCTACAAATAACAAAGATGATAGAAAATATTGTAAGAAATATTCGTCATTGGTTAAATATTTCAATAAAAACAATGAACATATCGTCAATAATTACTCTAATTGAATATTTAACGATAAGTTTTTATGAATGAGATCTTTGACATTCAAATATTTGTTTAGTACAAGATATTGTGATATTTTTCCTGTATCTTCCTTTATAACTTAATATTCCTGTGATACAGTATGTAATCAATATTCCTGTGATACAGTATGTAATCAATATTCCTGTGATACAGTATGTAATCAATAATCCTGTGATACAGTATGTAATTAATAGGAATCACTTTCTATGATTTGAGAATGTCGTCATTATGATATTGTCATCAATAAGTCAACACTTCATCATTCTTAAGGAAGTTAATATGGAACTTCATCTTGTGTAACCAAGACCAGGGGAGAATGCAGGTTACACAAGCAATATTATCTATGCCTTTAATATTCTCTCTCTCTCTCTCTCTCTCTCTCTCTCTCCCCCACATGGTGAGGGGCAGGCAGGTGGTGTGCAATATGAATAACCAACAATAATGTCTCTTGGCAACAAACCTCGATATGAATAATGGTGAAGCATAATCGTAAGTCGTTTTCTTTTTCATTTGAAAACGGAAAGGGGGTGGGCGGTGGAGGGGTGGTGTGGGGGTGGGGGTGGAGTGGGGGTAGGGGATGGAGTGGGGGTGGGGGTGGAGTGGGGGTGGAGTGGGGGTAGGGGTGGAGTGGGTGTAGGGGTGGAGTGGGGGTTGGGGTTGGGGTGGGGGGTGGAGTGGGGGTTGGGGGTGGAGTGGGGGTGGGGGTTGAGTGGGGGTTGGGGTTGGGGTGGGGGGTGGAGTGGGGGTTGGGGGTGGAGTGGGGGTGGGGGTGGAGTGGGGGTTGGGGTTGGGGTGGGGGTGGAGTGGGGGTTGGGGGTGGAGTGGGGGTGGGGGTTGAGTGGGGGTAGGGGATGGAGTGGGGGTGGGGGGTGGAGTGGGGGTGGGGGTGGAGTGGGGGTGAGGGGTTCAGTGGGGGTGGAGTGGGGTACCGCGCTCAGAGGAGAGGAATGGAAAAGGTGATGTATGGAAGAGGAATACGTGCGAAGATGAAGAGAAGGGAAAAAAAAAAGAAAAAAGAGAAAAAAGGAGGAACTTTGATAATGGTGGAACTGCGTGTATGATAATGGTGGAAATGCGTGTATGATAATGGTGGAAATGCGTGTATGATAATGGTGGAACTGCGTGTATGATAATGGTGGAACTGCGTGTATGATAATGGTGGAAATGCGTGTATGATAATGGTGGAAATGCGTGTATGATAATGGTGGAACTGCGTGTATGATAATGGTGGAAATGCGTGTATGATAATGGTGGAACTGCGTGTATGATAATGGTGGAAATGTGTGTATGATAATGGTGGAAATGCGTGTATGATAATGGTGGAAATGCGTGTATGATAATGGTGGAACTGCGTGTATGATAATGGTGGAAATGCGTGTATGATAATGGTGGAACTGCGTGTATGATAATGGTGGAACTGCGTGTATGATAATGGTGGAAATGCGTGTATGATAATGGTGGAAATGCGTGTATGATAATGGTGGAAATGCGTGTATGATAATGGTGGAAATGCGTGTATGATAATGGTGGAACTGCGTGTATGATAATGGTGGAAATGCGTGTATGATAATGGTGGAAATGCGTGTATGATAATGGTGGAAATGCGTGTATGATAATGGTGGAACTGCGTGTATGATAATGGTGGAAATGCGTGTATGATAATGGTGGAACTGCGTGTATGATAATGGTGGAAATGCGTGTATGATAATGGTGGAAATGCGTGTATGATAATGGTGGAAATGCGTGTATGATAATGGTGGAAATGCGTGTATGATAATGGTGGAAATGCGTGTATGATAATGGTGGAAATGCGTGTATGATAATGGTGGAAATGCGTGTATGATAATGGTGGAAATGCGTGTATGATAATGGTGGAAATGCGTGTATGATAATGGTGGAAATGCGTGTATGATAATGGTGGAAATGCGTGTATGATAATGGTGGAACTGCGTGTATGATAATGGTGGAAATGCGTGTATGATAATGGTGGAACTGCGTGTATGATAATGGTGGAAATGCGTGTATGATAATGGTGGAAATGCGTGTATGATAATGGTGGAAATGCGTGTATGATAATGGTGGAAATGCGTGTATGATAATGGTGGAAATGCGTGTATGATAATGGTGGAAATGCGTGTATGATAATGGTGGAAATGCGTGTATGATAATGGTGGAAATGCGTGTATGATAATGGTGGAAATGCGTGTATGATAATGGTGGAAATGCGTGTATGATAATGGTGGAAATGCGTGTATGATAATGGTGGAAATGCGTGTATGATAATGGTGGAAATGCGTGTATGATAATGGTGGAAATGCGTGTATGATAATGGTGGAAATGCGTGTATGATAATGGTGGAAATGCGTGTATGATAATGGTGGAAATGCGTGTATGATAATGGTGGAAATGCGTGTATGATAATGGTGGAAATGCGTGTATGATAATGGTGGAAATGCGTGTATGATAATGGTGGAAATGCGTGTATGATAATGGTGGAAATGCGTGTATGATAATGGTGGAAATGCGTGTATGATAATGGTGGAAATGCGTGTATGATAATGGTGGAAATGCGTGTATGATAATGGTGGAAATGCGTGTATGATAATGGTGGAAATGCGTGTATGATAATGGTGGAAATGCGTGTATGATAATGGTGGAAATGCGTGTATGATAATGGTGGAAATGCGTGTATGATAATGGTGGAAATGCGTGTATGATAATGGTGGAAATGCGTGTATGATAATGGTGGAAATGCGTGTATGATAATGGTGGAAATGCGTGTATGATAATGGTGGAAATGCGTGTATGATAATGGTGGAAATGCGTGTATGATAATGGTGGAAATGCGTGTATGATAATGGTGGAAATGCGTGTATGATAATGGTGGAAATGCGTGTATGATAATGGTGGAAATGCGTGTATGATAATGGTGGAAATGCGTGTATGATAATGGTGGAAATGCGTGTATGATAATGGTGGAAATGCGTGTATGATAATGGTGGAAATGCGTGTATGATAATGGTGGAAATGCGTGTATGATAATGGTGGAAATGCGTGTATGATAATGGTGGAAATGCGTGTATGATAATGGTGGAAATGCGTGTATGATAATGGTGGAACTGCGTGTATGATAATGGTGGAAATGCGTGTATGATAATGGTGGAAATGCGTGTATGATAATGGTGGAACTGCGTGTATGATAATGGTGGAAATGCGTGTATGATAATGGTGGAAATGCGTGTATGATAATGGTGGAACTGCGTGTATGATAATGGTGGAAATGCGTGTATGATAATGGTGGAAATGCGTGTATGATAATGGTGGAAATGCGTGTATGATAATGGTGGAAATGCGTGTATGATAATGGTGGAAATGCGTGTATGATAATGGTGGAACTGCGTGTATGATAATGGTGGAACTGCGTGTATGATAATGGTGGAAATGCGTGTATGATAATGGTGGAAATGCGTGTATGATAATGGTGGAAATGCGTGTATGATAATGGTGGAAATGCGTGTATGATAATGGTGGAAATGCGTGTATGATAATGGTGGAACTGCGTGTATGATAATGGTGGAACTGCGTGTATGATAATGGTGGAATCTGCGTGTACTGATATGGTAACAAGATTCAAGTCCTAAATACGTCATTAGACACGTGATTCTGCCTTCTCATACCTTCCTCCTCTCTTGTTACTCCTTTCTCCCTCCCTCCACCACACACCCACACACGCCTTCCTCATCCATTCTTGTTACTCCTTCTCCATCCCTCACACAAACACACTGACACACACCACCTTCCCTCCTCCATCTTGTTATCTTCTCCCTCCACAACACACAACTAACAACACCTTCCCTCCTCTTCTGTTACTTCCGTCTCCCTCCACACACACACACACACACACCTTCCCTCCTCAATCTTGTTACTCCTTCTCCCTCCAACCACTCACACACACACACACACCTTCCCTCCTCCATCTTGTTACTCCTTCTCCCTCCACACACACACACACACACCTTCCCTCCTCCATCTTGTTACTCCTTCTCCCTCCACACACACACACACACACCTTCCCTCCTCCATCTTGTTACTCCTTCTCCCTCCACACACACACACACACACACCTTCCCTCCTCCATCTTGTTACTCCTTCTCCCTCCACACACACACACACACACACACCTTCCCTCCTCCATCTTGTTACTCCTTCTCCCTCCACACACACACACACACACACACCTTCCCTCCTCCATCTTGTTACTCCTTCTCCCTCCACACACACACACACACACACACCTTCCCTCCTCCATCTTGTTACTCCTTCTCCCTCCCACACACACACACACACACACACCTTCCCTCCTCCATCTTGTTACTCCTTCTCCCTCCACACACACACACACACACACACCTTCCCTCCTCCATCTTGTTACTCCTTCTCCCTCCCACACACACACACACACACACACCTTCCCTCCTCCATCTTGTTACTCCTTCTCCCTCCACACACACACACACACACACACCTTCCCTCCTCCATCTTGTTACTCCTTCTCCCTCCACACACACACACACACACACACCTTCCCTCCTCCATCTTGTTACTCCTTCTCCCTCCACACACACACACACACACACCTTCCCTCCTCCATCTTGTTACTCCTTCTCCCTCCCTCCACACACACACACACACACCTTCCCTCCTCCATCTTGTTACTCCTTCTCCCTCCACACACACACACACACACACACACACCTTCCCTCCTCCATCTTGTTACTCCTTCTCCCTCCACACACACACACACACACACACACACCTTCCCTCCTCCATCTTGTTACTCCTTCTCCCTCCACACACACACACACACACCTTCCCTCCTCCATCTTGTTACTCCTTCTCCCTCCACACACACACACACACACACATACACACACTTGTGTTTTACAGTTAGACACATTACTGCAGAGCGCTGGCAGGTTGGGTAATGCATTACAGCAGAGCGCTGGCAGGTTGGGTAATGCATTACTGCAGAGCGCTGGCAGGTTGGGTAATGCATTACTGCAGAGCGCTGGCAGGTTGGGTAATGCATTACAGCAGAGCGCTGGTAGGTTGGGTAATGCATTACAGCAGAGCGCTGGTAGGTTGGGTAATGCATTACTGCAGAGCGCTGGCAGGTTGGGTAATGCATTACTGCAGAGCGCTGGCAGGTTGGGTAATGCATTACTGCAGAGCGCTGGCAGGTTGGGTAATGCATTACTGCAGAGCGCTGGCAGGTTGGGTAATGCATTACAGCAGAGCGCTGGCAGGTTGGGTAATGCATTACTGCAGAGCGCTGGCAGGTTGGGTAATGCATTACTGCAGAGCGCTGGTAGGTTGGGTAATGCATTACTGCAGAGCGCTGGCAGGTTGGGTAATGCATTACTGCAGAGCGCTGGCAGGTTGGGTAATGCATTACTGCAGAGCGCTGGCAGGTTGGGTAATGCATTACAGCAGAGCGCTGGCAGGTTGGGTAATGCATTACTGCAGAGCGCTGGCAGGTTGGGTAATGCATTACTGCAGAGCGCTGGCAGGTTGGGTAATGCATTACTGCAGAGCGCTGGCAGGTTGGGTAATGCATTACTGCAGGGCGCTGGCAGGTTGGGTAATGCATTACTGCAGGGCGCTGGCAGGTTGGGTAATGCATTACTGCAGGGCGCTGGCAGGTTGGGTAATGCATTACTGCAGAGCGCTGGCAGGTTGGGTAATGCATTACAGCAGAGCGCTGGCAGGTTGGGTAATGCATTACTGCAGAGCGCTGGCAGGTTGGGTAATGCATTACTGCAGAGCGCTGGCAGGTTGGGTAATGCATTACTGCAGAGCGCTGGCAGGTTGGGTAATGCATTACAGCAGAGCGCTGGCAGGTTGGGTAATGCATTACTGCAGAGCGCTGGCAGGTTGGGTAATGCATTACAGCAGAGCGCTGGCAGGTTGGGTAATGCATTACAGCAGAGCGCTGGCAGGTTGGGTAATGCATTACAGCAGAGCGCTGGCAGGTTGGGTAATGCATTACAGCAGAGCGCTGGCAGGTTCTGTAATGCATTACTGCAGAGCGCTGGCAGGTTGGGTAATGCATTACTGCAGAGCGCTGGCAGGTTGGGTAATGCATTACTCCATCGTGGGTAACCGAGCCACCGTTACCAACAGCAGACCTAAACATCTGCTAACCTGCACAAGATCTTAAAGTCTTGTCTTTAGATCTAAATTGTATGAAGAACGCTCTTATGACTCCACACTGGGGAGGGGAGTTTGCTTGTCATCTTCTTCACCCAAATATGATGAAATCATGTAAAGTCGTTAGCACATGGCTTCTAATGGGGAATCTTACCGTTAAGGGTTAGGCTCGAGAGAAAACGAGACTTATGGACTACTTTTCAACACCCCCATCAGCCTTTGAGTCTAAGTAAGGGTTAATGTCTTATACTGTAAGCATAGGATTCTCGACTAGAGGAAGAAACAATATGAACACATTAGCTTGTAACTGTGGTGTCTGTATGGACGTTAATGTTGTTATTATACACGTACCTCCTCTTGTATAAACCATCAGCAATATTCTGCTTACTTAATACATATCTGCTAAGACAACTTTGGTAGATATTTCATAAATGTGGAGAGTGGCCTAAATTATCAATTATCTCAGTTTAATCGTTTTGTTATGAACATTTGAACATAGACTGTATAATGACGAAATTAGAAGATCAATGACGAAATATAAGGATATTGAATATAAAAAATTGGTCCTTAAGGCGATATATATATATATATATATATATATATATATATATATATATATATATATATATATATATATATATATATATATATATATATATATATATATATATATATATATATATATATATATCTGGCCTCCATATCTTAAGACGGAGTCCACTGGCCTCCATATCTGGAGACTGACTCTACTGGCCTCCATGTCAAGAGAGGGAGTTCATTATCCTCCAAGTCTGGAGGAGGAGTCCATTGGCCTCCAAGTCTTCACCGGTGAGAAGAGTTTTACTAGTAAGAACCCTGGCAGATGTGGAGACTGTGATACAAGGTAAGCAGATTTATATAATACTAGAATACATGAACATATACAACCTTCATACTCACATAACATATATATTTGTTTGACTTTCCTTAACAGTCATAAGGAAGATGATCCTGGTCTGTTTGATGACTACATGTGAACTGATGATGGAGCAAGATACAGACTATGATAGTTTTTCATTCATCTCATCTTTTATTTTCGTTCTGCAGGTGTAAAACAGCAGTAGGCAGTATGTAGAAGAATCTAATGCAACAAGTGTTCAAAGTTCATCTTTATTGTACATTAATTTAAGTCACGTTAAGTAGGAAAGGAAAATATTTCTTTTAAGAAAAGTTGTATTCAAAGTTAACTAACTGTAGCCACTTAATAAAACCCTGAGACACCGCCATGAAACAATATGTGTCACCATTACACCATGTGTAGTGATGTGCGCACACATACGAACATGTACCACATGTGTCACCATTACACCATGTGTAGTGTTGTACGCACACATACGAACATGTACTACATGTGTCACCATTACACCATGTGTAGTGTTGTGGGCACACATACGAACATGTACCACATGTGTCACCATTACACCATGTGTAGTGATGTGCACATACGAACATGTACCACATGTGTCACCATTACACCATGTGTAGTGTTGTACGCACACATACGAACATGTACTACATGTGTCACCATTACACCATGTGTAGTGTTGTGGGCACACATACGAACATGTACCACATGTGTCACCATTACACCATGTGTAGTGTTGTGCACATACGAACATGTACTACATGTGTCACCATTACACCATGTGTAGTGTTGTACGCACACATACGAACATGTACTACATGTGTCACCATTACACCATGTGTAGTGTTGTGCGCACACATACGAACATGTACCACATGTGTCACCATTACACCATGTGTAGTGTTGTACGCACACATACGAACATGTACCACATGTGTCACCATTACACCATGTGTAGTGTTGTGCGCACACATACGAACATGTACCACATGTGTCACCATTACACCATGTGTAGTGTTGTACGCACACATACGAACATGTACCACATGTGTCACCATTACACCATGTGTAGTGTTGTGCGCACACATACGAACATGTACCACATGTGTCACCATTACACCATGTGTAGTGTTGTACGCACACATACGAACATGTACCACATGTGTCACCATTACACCATGTGTAGTGATGTGCACATACGAACATGTACCACATGTGTCACCATTACACCATGTGTAGTGTTGTGCACATACGAACATGTACCACATGTGTCACCATTACACCATGTGTAGTGTTGTGCACATACGAACATGTACCACATGTGTCACCATTACACCATGTGTAGTGTTGTGCACATACGAACATGTACCACATGTGTCACCATTACACCATGTGTAGTGTTGTGCACATACGAACATGTACCACATGTGTCACCATTACACCATGTGTAGTGTTGTGCGCACACATACGAACATGTACCACATGTGTCACCATTACACCATGTGTAGTGTTGTGCGCACACATACGAACATGTACCACATGTGTCACCATTACACCATGTGTAGTGCTGTGCGCACACATACGAACATGTACCACATGTGTCACCATTACACCATGTGTAGTGTTGTACGCACACATACGAACATGTACCACATGTGTCACCATTACACCATGTGTAGTGTTGTACGCACACATACGAATATGTACCACATGTGTCACCATTACACCATGTGTAGTGATGTGCACATACGAACATGTACCACATGTGTCACCATTACACCATGTGTAGTGTTGTGCGCACACATACGAACATGTACCACATGTGTCACCATTACACCATGTGCAGTGGTGTGCACATACGAACATGTACCACATGTGTCACCATTACACCATGTGTAGTGTTGTGCGCACACATACGAACATGTACCACATGTGTCACCATTACACCATGTGTAGTGTTGTGCACACACATACGAACATATACCACATGTGTCACCATTACACCATGTGTAGTGTTGTACGCACACATACGAACATGTACCACATGTGTCACCATTACACCATGTGTAGTGGTGTGCACATACGAACATGTACCACATGTGTCACCATTACACCATGTGTAGTGTTGTGCGCACACATACGAACATGTACCACATGTGTCACCATTACACCATGTGTAGTGTTGTACGCACACATACGAACATGTACCACATGTGTCACCATTACACCATGTGTAGTGTTGTACGCACACATACGAACATGTACCACATGTGTCACCATTACACCATGTGTAGTGATGTGTACATACGAACATGTACGACGACGAGGGCCGGAGTGGGCAGGTGTGGGCAGACCTGACCAGTAGTGAGGACGACGATGGCCGGAGTGGGCAGGTGTGGGCAGACGTGACCAGTAGTGAGGACGACGAGGGCCGGAGTGGGCAGGTGTGGGCAGACCTGACCAGTAGTGAGGACGACGAGGGCCGGAGTGGGCAGGTGTGGGCAGACGTGACCAGTAGTGAGGACGACGAGGGCCGGAGTGGGCAGGTGTGGGCAGACGTGACCAGTAGTGAGGACGACGAGGGCCGGAGTGGGCAGGTGTGGGCAGACGTGACCAGTAGTGAGGACGACGAGGGCCGGAGTGGGCAGGTGTGGGCAGACGTGACCAGTAGTGAGGATGGAGTTGTGTTCTGCCGTCACTCCAGGAGCGGACCTCTCCGTTCCCCGCCGCCAGCACTACCGTCTGTCTTCACTACCGCTACCATCACCATGTTCCGTGTCCAGCATGTGAGGTAATGGTAATAATTGGTGGTAAAGATACATGGAGAGAGGAACCTTGTTTCTTGTGCCGTCATGTCGCCTCAACTTACAGAAGAACACTTAGATACGCACTACGCTTCTGTATCAATAAATCAAGTAATATCATTCACTTCAACATAATGAACACACGAAAAGAAAAAAATGTTGTACAACTACATGAAAAAACTTTGTTCTACACTTAATCACATTAGCAATAATTGATTATCTTATTGACTAACAAACAAAGAACAATTTCCTGTAATTAACTTAGGTATCTATTTTACAAAAAGGAAAAAAGTAATAATACAGGATTCTGGAGTACATAGTGTACAGGTTGTACATGGCTAGAGTTCTTACATCAAACCTTAGTGTTACTATGAAGAAGTAGATCAGTTCACTGGTAGAGTCCAGCTACGACGAGTGCTGGCCTCACCACTACACATTGTGTTGCTCTCATGGTGAGCGTTCTCCTGCCACACTTACACTTGCTCCACACTTGCTCGTCTCCCTCTCCCAGTCTCCATGACCTTCGCTTTGGGATTTTGTAGGTCGTACAAACTACCGATTCCGTCTGTACTTTCCTCCTTCTGTCTCGACCACCGATTCCGTCTGTACTTTCCTCCTTCTGTCTCGACTTGGTGGGTTCTGCTCTTGAGCTTCTTGGTGACCGTTGCCTTCTTCCACTCGTGCGTCTTGTTGTCAGTCGACTGCATCATCCTGACCACCTCTCCTACTGTTGTCAGTCGGCTGCATCATCCTGACCACCTCTCCTACTGTTGTCAGTCGACTGCATCATCCTGACCACCTCTCCTACTGTTGTCAGTCGACTCCATCATCCTGACCACCTCTCCTACTGTTGTCAGTCGGCTGCATCATCCTGACCACCTCTCCTACTGTTGTCAGTCGACTGCATCATCCTGACCACCTCTCCTACTGTTGTCAGTCGGCTGCATCATCCTGACCACCTCTCCTACTGTTGTCAGTCGGCTCCATCATCCTGACCACCTCTCCTACTGTTGTCAGTCGGCTCCATCATCCTGACCACCTCTCCTACTGTTGTCAGTCGGCTCCATCATCCTGACCACCTCTCCTGCTGTTGTGGTCTCAGAACTCTTCTTGTTCTCCATTGTTCTTCTTTCTTCCTCAATAGAACATTGTTTGGGTTTCAATGTTACTTGTGGGCACCAGCGTCTTCGTGTTTCTCCTGCCATTAGTCGTTGTGCAGGAGTGGTATTTAGTCCTTGTTGTGGAGTGTTCAGGAGTCCCAGATACTCCATGTCTTCCATACCTTTCACGGACCCGCTTCATCATTCCCTTCACAGTCTTCACCGCGGCTTCAGCAGCTCCATTAGCCTTGCTATTGGCCGGGTTTGATGTTCCAAGCTCAGGTGACCTTGCTCAAACTGTTGTCCACAGGTGAAATGTTGTGTCCATTATCAGGTAGTGTAACATGGCCAGCAAAATTACTTTTAAGTTTATGAATAACATTTTTAGACACGGGTAAGTAGTCTGCTTCAATGTACTGACTGAAATCAACTACAGCAAGTAGGTAGTGCACTGTAAGTAGGTAGTGTACAGTACGTAGGTAGTGTACAGTAAGTAGGTAATGTACAGCAAGTAGGTAGTGTACAGTACGTAGGTAGTGTACAGTAAGTAGGTAGTGTACAGTACGTAGGTAGTGCACAGTAAGTAGGTAATGTACAGCAAGTAGGAAGTGTACAGTAAGTAGGTAGTGTACAGTAAGTAGGTAATGTACACTAAGTAGGTAGTGTACAGTAAGTAGGTAATGTACAGTAAGTAGGTAGTGTACAGTAAGTAGGTAGTGTACAGTAAGTAGATAGTGTACAGTTAGTAGGTAGAGTACAGCAAGTAGGTAATGTACAGCAAGTAGGTAATGTACAGCAAGTAGGTAGTGTACAGTAAGTAGGTAATGTACAGTAAGTAGGTAGAGTACAGCAAGTAGGTAATGTACAGCAAGTAGGTAATGTACAGCAAGTAGGTAGTGTACAGTAAGTAGGTAATGTACAGTAAGTAGGTAATGTACAGCAAGTAGATAGTGCACAGTAAGTAGGTAGTGTATAGTAAGTAGGTAATGTACAGTAAGTAGGTAATGTACAGTAAGTAGGTAATGTACAGCAAGTAGGTAGTGCACAGTAAGTAGGTAGTGTATAGTAAGTAGGTAGTGTATAGTAAGTAGGTAGTGTACAGTAAGTAGGTAGTGTACAGTAAGTAGGTAGTGTACAGTCAGTAAGTAGTGTACAGTAAGTAGGTAGTGTACAGTAAGTAGGAAGTGTACAGTAAGTAGGTAGTGTACAGTAAGTAGGTAATGTACAGTCAGTAAGTAGTGTACAGTAAGTAGGTAGTGTACAGTAAGTAGGAAGTGTACAGTAAGTAGGTAATGTAGAGTAAGTAGGTAGTACAGTAAGTAGGTAATGTAGTGTACAGTAAGTAGGAAGTGTACAGTAAGTAGGTAGTGTATAGTACGTAGGTAGTGTACAGTAAGTAGGTAATGTACAGTAAGTACGTAGTACAGTAAGTAGGTAATGTGCAGTAAGTAGGTCGTGTACAGTAAGTAGGTAGAGTACAGTAAGTAGGTAGTGTACAGTAAGTAGGTAATGTACAGTAAGTAGGTAGTGTACAGTAAGTAGGTAATGTACAGTAAGTAGGTAGTGTATAGTAAGTAGGTAATGTACAGTAAGTAGGTAGTGTATAGTAAGTAGGTAATGTACAGTAAGTAGGTAGTGTACAGTAAGTAGGTACTGTACAGTAAGTAGGTAGTGTATAGTAAGTAGGTAGTGTACAGTAAGTAGGTACTGTATAGTAAGTAGGTAATGTACAGTAAGTAGGTAATGCACAGTAAGTAGGTAATGTACAGTAAGTAGGTAATGTACAGTAAGTAGGTACTGTAAGTAAGTAGGTAGTGTATAGTAAGTAGGTAATGTACAGTAAGTAGGTAATGTACAGTAAGTAGGTAGTGTATAGTAAGTAGGTAGTGCACAGTAAGTAGGTAATGTACAGTAAGTAGGTAATGTACAGTAAGTAGGTAGTGTATAGTAAGTAGGTAATGTACAGTAAGTAGGTAATGTACAGTAAGTAGGTAGTGTATAGTAAGTAGGTAATGTACAGTAAGTAGGTAATGTATAGTAGTAGGTACTGTATGTAAGTAGGTAATGTACAGTAAGTAGGTAGTGTACAGTAAGTAGGAAGTGTACAGTAAGTAGGTAGTGTATAGTAAGTAGGTAGTGTATAGTAAGTAGGTAATGTACAGTAAGTAGGTAATGTACAGTAAGTATGTAGTGTACAGTAAGTAGGTACTGTACAGTAAGTAGGTAATGTACAGTAAGTATGTAGTGTACAGTAAGTAGGTACTGTACAGTAAGTAGGTAGTGTATAGTAAGTAGGTAGTGTACAGTAAGTAGGTAATGTACAGTAAGTAGGTAGTGTACAGTAAGTAGGTAATGTACAGTAAGTAGGTAATGTACAGTAAGTAGGTAGTGTACAGTAAGTAGGTAATGTACAGTAAGTAGGTAATGTACAGTAAGTATGTAGTGTACAGTAAGTAGGTACTGTACAGTAAGTAGGTAATGTACAGTAAGTATGTAGTGTACAGTAAGTAGGTACTGTACAGTAAGTAGGTAGTGTATAGTAAGTAGGTAGTGGTCTCGATGTTTAATTGTCAATATGTCTGTCCCCATCTTTGTCCATGGACTGTCAGTGTTCTAGGGCGTGTCTGCTGGCTAAAGACACACAAACATCACATGATTCTATGTACTGCCTGATGTCGGAGGACGTGCCAGGCCAGAAAATAAACTCCCTAGTACTTCTCAAACGGGAATTTACTCCTCAATGGCCCACATGTAGTTTGAGCTTCACTTTACCTCAGTGTGCTGGTAATCATAACCCGCTCTCCTAGCAAAAACACTCCATATTAAACAGTATTTCATCTCTGTAATTGAAATATGGCAACACTCACAGGCAGTTCACTTGTGTTAGCTGGCCAACCAACCCTTCAAGACAACTACCTTCAGTTGGCTTAGTATTTCATCCATCTCGGTGGCCTTCCTAACTTCACACAGGCTGCCGCAACGTCTTCACACAGGTGCCACGTCTTCACACAGGTGCCACGTCTTCACACAGGTGCCACGTCTTCACACAGGCTGCCGCAACGTCTTCACACAGGCTGCCGCAACGTCTTCACACAGGTGCCACATCTGAAAGGAGCCTCAGTTAAATTATGAACTGGTAACATGATTTCCTGGGGCTCACCTACACGGTCTTTAGATAAAGCATCAGCCACAGGGATGTCTTTACCTGAGTTGTGGCTCAATTTATAGTAGTACTCTCGAGTTTCATTAGCATTTCTTGTAACCGTTTGAGAGCACAAGATAAAGGCTTCTTTGTGCTTCGTAATAACGTTAACAAAACGACCGTATAAGTCGTGGTGAAATTTCTCACGACTTCAGACAATCGCCAACATTTATTTTTCTGTTTGAGAACACTTTTCTCTATATGACTAAAAGATCTACTTGCTAAAGCTGCAGGTTTTCCTTCTTGTAGAAGAACTGAGTCAAGTCCATATTCACTAGCATCATTCTCCAGTGTTAACTCTTTGTTAGGGTCATCAAACACTAGTAGTGATTCATCAGCTATCATGTCTTCTACTGTCTGGAAAGACTGGTCTTGTGCTGCAGACCAGCACCAGGGAACATCATTTTTTTCAAGATTATTGAGTGGGTGGAAGACATGACACATACTAGGAAGGAATCTACACATATAACTGACCATAGCCAAAAATAATCTGAGGTTAGTTTTGGAGTCTAGGGTTGTAAATTTCTTAATTGCTTTTACTTTTTCAGAATCAGGTTGAAGGCCGCCTTGGACATCTTATATCCCATGACTGTTAAGGTGTCATACCACAATCCCATCTTGACCTTGTTGAGATGGATATCATTCCTTCTACAACATGTAAGAGAACTTTCCATGTTTGCATCATTATGATGTCAACTCCATGCATCATGATGTCATCAACAATGCAGACAACGCCTTTTAAACCCACTAGTGCGTCAAGCAATCATCGCTTCTGAAAAATTTCTGAGATTCGGCCCAAAGGGTAGACGCAGCCATCTACATCAATCGACCATGATATGTTTGGAATGTGGAATTTGGAAAGCTATAAGGAGTTTCAAGTCTCAAATGTCAATAGCCAGACGCCAAGTCAACTTTTGAAAAATACTCTAGACTGTCCCAACACATGAAGGTTGTCCTCAAGAATGGCAGGTGTAGTGGTGGTGTCTCTGAAGAACCATATTCAGCTCTCTCGCGTCTATACAAATCCTGACTTTCCTATCCTTTGTTAGGACTCACGACAACTGGACTCATCTACAGCTTCAATTACACCCAACCTGGACGGCCTCTCTAATTCCTACTTTAGCTCAGGCTTCATGGATATTGACAAGCGCTAGTCTGTCATGGATATTGACAAGCGCTAGTCTGTCATGGATATTGACAAGCGCTAGTCTGTCATGGATACTGACAAGCGCTAGTCTGTCATGGATATTGACAAGCGCTAGTCTGTCATGATTACAGGTTTAGCATTAGGGTCAACTTTGAGAGAGTGTACACCAGGGAAGGTTCCTACTGATCCTTTCATCACGTCTACATACTCATCTTCTAACTTGGCCTTGTTCACTCCTTCAAAGATGTTGTCCTTTACCTCCACTTGACCCATCTGTTGGCGCCAGACGTATGAAAGTTGACTGCGAAAATAATGGTCCATTGTGGACACGACAGTCTGTAAGATGCCTTATTGAATGTATAAGATCCTAAGATGCCTTATTGAATGTATAATATCCCATTGTTGTTTACTGGCAGGAAGAGATCATGTTTACTCAGCGAAGTAAATCAACTCAGTACACCACGAGACTCGAGCTGTTTGATACCCCCATGTGTTGCTCCGCCTCGCGCACCGGTTTCTCCTCCTATGGCACTTGTGTGGGAGGAACAAGTGGTGCCCAGACCCGGGAGCAGCCTTTACGTGCTCAAGCGAACTGAACTTGTGTATACGTGCAGCAAGCTGCGGTGATTACTTAATGATGGCGGAGAAGGAGCAACTTGAAAGAGGACGGGCGGCTGCTCGAGGATGGTGTACGAGAGCCTCCAAGGCTTTGCGGACTTTGCTTGAACTGCCAACTGTGTCCAGGGTGGAGCTGGAAGACGCTATAGCGGATTTAGATAAGCGTCTAGACGCCTTGGACCGAGTTCAAGCGGAATACGAACTGACAATAAGTGACCCTGAGTTGTTGGAAGCAGACCTGGACAAAGCAGATAGTTTACGCAGTGGTGTTAGAGCTGTTCGGGTGCAGGCTGGCGAACTGTTGGCGAAACTGGATAAGACTGTCGTCCGTGAAGGGTCGGGAAGTAGGGAAGATAAGTCTACAAGTGCAAGCGCAGTGTCTACTAGTGCCAGTGTGAACCTTCCACGGTTCGACTTGCCGAAGTTTAGTGGTGAACTAACCCAGTGGCAGTCATTCTGGGATTTGTTCGTGGCCATGGTAGACGACTCTACTCTACCAGCCATCAGCAAGTTCACCTATCTGCAGGCCTTATTGGAAGGTGAGGCCAAGTCTGTCATCCAAGGCTTGTCACTTACTGCAGTTAATTATGCTGTGGCCTGTAATCTGTTGAAGGAGCGGTATGGGAAGCCAGAGAGGATTATCTTCGCCCACATTCAAGCTCTTCTTGGCTTGAGCCTGCCGTTCAAGCCTCAAGGATCTACGACTTATGTGTCCGCCTTGAGGAAGCTGCAGGATGACCTCCTGATCCACATCAGGAGTTTGGAGGCACTGGGGGTGAGTGGCAGTGAGTTTGGCCTCTTCCTCACCCCAGTGATTTTGTCTCGTCTGCCGAGCGACATCCGTTTGGAGTGGTCGAGCGAAGGATCGGGCCACGAAAGGGATCTCGCATGGCTGCTGGATTTTCTTAGGAAGGAGATTGAGCGCCGTGAACGCTCAGACTCCTTGAAGGACGTGACTACTGCTGCAGGGTCAGACGGCCGCAGTGTGAGGGAGTCTGAGAGAAGACAGAAGTCTCCGAGTTCTGCATTGGCTCTTCAGACAGTCTCAGAGACATATTCAGGTGGGTGTGGATTTTGTAATAAGTCCCATTCCAGTGAAAAGTGCTTTAAAGTTATCAAACTTCCACGTGCAGAACGACTGGAAAATATTCGTTCCGCTGAGCTGTGTTTTAAGTGCTTAAATAGGGGGCACGTAGCTAGAGGTTGCAAGGCAAAGTGCTCTAAGTGTAAAGGCAACCATAATGTCCTTCTCTGCTCAAAGGATAATGTTTCACCTAAGGGCAGGGCTGTTAGTCAGCCGGCCAAGGAGAGTGAAGGTGAAACAGGAGATACCAATGTTATGCCTGGTGATCTAGTTGGTGTTTCTCATTCTTCACAGTTTAAACAAAGGTGTTGTGTCTTGCCGACAGCAAAAGTTAAAGTGTATGGAA
This sequence comes from Panulirus ornatus, assembly GCF_036320965.1. NCBI lineage: Eukaryota > Metazoa > Arthropoda > Malacostraca > Decapoda > Palinuridae > Panulirus > Panulirus ornatus. Next base: position 21,832 of record NW_027264826.1, read on the forward strand.
GGCATGGCAAGTACAGTGAAGCTACCTTGTTCGACTCTGGGGCAGATCGATCCTATGTGTCGAGTGAATTTGTAAGGAAGGTTAGGCCTACATGGGTATCTTCTGAACAGATGTCCTATTCTGCTTTTGGGGGGAAGGAAGAGTTCTAGATCTACCCAGTGTAATATTTATGACCTGAAGTTAGGGGATGTTAATAATGAAGTAGTGTGTTTACTTGCAGCTGAAGTGCCCACAATATGTGCTCCATTATTACGTCCTTGTGTTCCAGCTGAAACCCTACTGCCCTTTAAGTCTGTGCAGTTAGCAGATGAGTATGAGCGGGACAGGAAGGTAAATGTTGACATTTTGATAGGACTCGATGCCTATTGGAAATTTGTAATCCCCAACAAGAATTTGCAGGTTGAGGGACTAGTGGCTCAAGAGACGGTGTTTGGTTGGATCCTATCTGGGATTTGCGCTTCGGCATCCAAGGGAAATGTTAAGTTGTCTCAGATGTTATGCATTAACAATTTCAATGAGAATGAGTTACATAAGTTTTGGGATTTAGAGTCAGTGGGAATTTGTAACAAGGAAGTATATCCTGATGTTAGCAACCATCCTGTGTTAAAATCCTTTTCAGAGACAGTTAAGTTTAAGGATGATAGATACGAGGTTGCTCTTCCCTGGAAATCAGAGCATAAGTGTAGCCTCCAAAATAATGAAAGGCTTGCAAGGAAAAGTAGCCCATTGCTGTTGAACGCAACTGTTAAACATCATCTTAAAAGCTTTCCTGATTCTGAAGTTATTGCAGAGCTAAAGGATAACCTATATGTGGATGACTGGTTGTCAGGAGCTGACAGTGCAGAGGAAGCCTTTGCTAAGTTTGTTGAGGCACGGTCAGTTCTATCCAAGGCCAGTATGACACTTTCAAAGTGGAGCTCGAACTGCAATGCCTTAAAAGACAGATTTAATAACTACTTAGAGCCCAGCAAGCATGCAGAGACCAAGGTTCTTGGTTTACATTGGTGTTTGACTAGAGATAGTTTTTCATTTGATGGTTTAGAATTGAAGGATCTTGAGGTAGCATCCACAAAGAGAGCAGTTCTCAGTGTCATCAGTAAATTATTTGATCCTCTTGGCCTTCTATGCCCAGTAATCATGATGGCAAAAATTATGTTCCAAGATATTTGGAGACTTGGACTTTCTTGGGATGAGATCTTGCCTACAGAATTGCAACACCGGTTTCAGAAGTGGGTTCAAAATATAAAAGTTCTTAACACATGGCAAGTTAATCGTTGTTACTTTCCAGAACTTGTATGGAACAAGCTACAAAATGTAGAACTGCATGCCTTTGGAGATGCTTCCGAGAAGGGGTATGGTGCCTGTGTATACTTGAGAGTTCCTGATAATGACGGGTCATTTAAGGTAAGGGCAGCACCTATCAAGAAATTGTCGGTGCCGAGGTTGGAATTAATGTGTGGTCTTTGGGTGCTAGGCTATCTGTATTTGTGAAGACTTCCCTACACTTAATTGATGTACAAATGTACTGCTGGACTGATTCTAAAGTAGCATTGTCATGGATAAAGGGAGACCCTAATAGATGGAAGACTTTTGTAGCGAATAGAGTAACTGAGATTCAGAGTTTAATCCCCCCAGTTCAGTGGAAGCATATTCCTGGTAAAGATAATCCAGCAGACCTTATTTCCAGAGGTGCCTTTGCTGAAGACTTAATTTCCTGTACCTCGTGGCTGAATGGTCCTGCTTGGCTCTCTGAACACTTGACTCCCATGCAACAGGATGAGGTACCAGCAGCACTGCCCATTGTAGAGGAGGTATTCCCAGACAGCCCAGTGACATGCTTAGTGTCCGAGCATCCATCAGTAGGGATTGACTACGCCCGCTCCGGTCATTTTACAAAAGCTATTAAGTGAGTAGCTTGGGTAATAAGGTTTGTGAACAATTGTAAACCTCATGATGCTGTTAAATGTTTTGGGCCCTTGTCTTATACAGAGTTAGATCAAGCTAAGACAAAGTTAATAATTTGTGTTCAGAGAGAAAGGTACAGCCAAGAGATCAATGCCTTAATGCTTGGAAAGTCACTCCCTAAGAGTTCTGACATTAGGAAATTCAATCCTTTTATGGATGAAAATGGTCTTTTGAGAAGCAAGAGTCGGCTGGACCAGGCTGAATTAAGTTATGACTGCAAGTATCCTATGATTATTCCAGCAGGTCACATTGCCAAGCTGTTAGTTAGTTTCCAACATGTATTTCTTAAACACGCTGGTGTTTCCACTTTAATTTCAACATTAAGATCTTGTTACTTAATTGTCGGATTAAGAAAGCTTGCTAAGGTAGGGTGTAGAGAGTGTATGATTAGTCGTAGACATCACTCACAAGCTTGCCGTCAGCCTGTATGTAGCTCCTCTTCCAGGACTAAGAATTAACTCTGCTCCTCCTTTCACTGTGACAGGTGTAGATTATGCTGGACCACTGTTTTGTGCTGATTTTCCATGCAAGAAGCTGTACGTTTTGTTATTCATTTGTGGAGTTGTCCGTGCAGTACACTTAGAGTTGACTAACTCTATGTCTTATGATGATTGCTTACTTGCCTTTCGTAGGTTTTCTGCCAGAAGAGGCCTTCCATCAGTTATTTACTCTGACAATGCCAAGACTTTTATTAGTATGTCTAAACAAATGCATCAGTTCTTTGGCACCCTTGCTCCCCAGTGGAAGTGCCCCATGCTCCATGGTGGGGAGGTTGGTGGGAAAGATTAGTCCGATCTGTTAAATTAGGTCTGAGAAAGACTCTTGGTATAAAATGTTTAACAAGATGTGAGCTAGAAATTGAGGCATGTGTAAATTCCAGACCCTTAACCTTTGCCACAGATGATCCTAATTCTGTAAGCCCTTTAACACCTCATTTTTTTAATTGGACGCACTGCTGGATTTCATAGAGAGCCTAAAGGTGATTGCCAGGTTCCTGAAATGTCACATAAGGACCTATGTGAGCGAGAAAGCCTGAGACATCAACAACTTGATAAGTTTTGGAATGTGTGGATGTCTGACTATTTATTGAATTTACCCCCTATCATTACAGGTTTCATACCCAGATGTAAACTGGAGAAGGGATCTGTTGTGCTGGTTCGGGAAGATAATTCTCCTCGTTTGCAATGGCCCCTTGGAGTGATTGTTGAGCTATTCCCTGGGAAGGATGGAATAATTCGTAGTGTCAAAGTTAAGACTGCAAAGGGAGTAATTAGTAGGCCAGTGCAAAAACTGCATAACTTGGAGCTTTCATCTGCAGGGGAGGATGCTACAACAGATGAAGCTCATAGTCCCTTACTACCAACAGATGCCGCCTTCCCAGCATATGCTCAAGGTTCTGATGAGGCTCACTCCATGACACCGTCGTCAACTTATGTGTCTAGAACAGGACGAAGTGTAAAGCCTCCTCAGAGACTGAATATGTGAGATTGGAGGGTTTGAGATGTATTGTAGATTTAGGTTGATGATCAGTATAGTCCCTTTGGGTATTGTTTATCGTTTAATTGTATCATTTGCTTCCCAGGGTGAGGGTTGAGTTGACTCTTAGTGAGACATTTGTATTTATACATCCTGATGCCATATGATCATGTGGTTGAGAGTAAGGATAGGAGTTATTAAAGGTACTCCTATGGTGGGCAGATGTTGGCGCCAGACGTATGAAAGTTGACTGCGAAAATAATGGAATGACGCATTTAATCCATTGTGGACACGTCAGTCTGTAAGATGCCTTATTGAATGTATAAGATCCTAAGATGCCTTATTGAATGTATAAGATCCCATTGTTGTTTACTGGCAGGAAGAGATCATGTTTACTCAGCGAAGTAAATCAACTCAGTACACCACGAGACTCGAGCTGTTTGATACCCCCTCCCATGTGTTGCTCCGCCTCGCGCACCGGTTTCTCCTCCTATGGCACTTGTGTGGGAGGAACAATAGTATCTCTGGCTGCCACATGAAACTTGATGATATATTTGGCATATTTCCTGAACCACATAGTGAGTTCCTGATCTTGAACAATGTATTTATTTCTTTTTTTTTTTTTTTTTTTTTTTTTTTTTCATACTATTTGCCATTTCCCGCGTTAGCGAGGTAGCATTAAGAACAGAGAACTGGGCCTTAGAGAGAATATCCTCACCTGACCCCCTTCTCTGTTCCTTCTTTTGGAAAATTAAAAAAAACAAGAAAGGGGAGGATTTCCAGCCACCCGCTCCCTTCCCTTTTAGTCGCCTTCTACGACACGCAGGGAATACGTGGGAAGTATTCTTTCTCCCCTATCCCCAGGGATATAACATGAAAAATGCTATGTTATGATTTTTTTTTTTTTTTTTTATACTTTGTCGCTGTCTCCCGCGTTTGCGAGGTAGCGCAAGGAAACAGACGAAAGAAATGGCCCAACCCCCCCCCCCCCCATACACATGTATATACATACGTCCACACACGCAAATATACATACCTACACAGCTTTCCATGGTTTACCCCAGACGCTTCACATGCCTTGATTCAATCCACTGACAGCACGTCAACCCCGGTATACCACATCGCTCCAATTCACTCTATTCCTTGCCCTCCTTTCACCCTCCTGCATGTTCAGGCCCCGGTCACACAAAATCTTTTTCACTCCATCTTTCCACCTCCAATTTGGTCTCCCTCTTCTCCTCGTTCCCTCAACCTCCGACACATATATCCTCTTGGTCAATCTTTCCTCACTCATTCTCTCCATGTGCCCAAACCACTTCAAAACACCCTCTTCTGCTCTCTCAACCACGCTCTTTTTATTTCCACACATCTCTCTTACCCTTACGTTACTCACTCGATCAAACCACCTCACACCACACATTGTCCTCAAACATCTCATTTCCAGCACATCCACCCTCCTGCGCACAACTCTATCCATAGCCCACGCCTCGCAACCATACAACATTGTTGGAACCACAAACATACCCATTTTTGCTTTCCGAGATAATGTTCTCGACTTCCACACATTCTTCAAGGCCCCCAGAATTTTCGCCCCCTCCCCCACCCTATGATCCACTTCCGCTTCCATGGTTCCATCCGCTGCCAGATCCACTCCCAGATATCTAAAACACTTCACTTCCTCCTGTTTTTCTCCATTCAAACTCACCTCCCAATTGACTTGACCCTCAACCCTACTGTACCTAATAACCTTGCTCTTATTCACATTTACTCTTAACTTTCTTCTTCCACACACTTTACCAAACTCAGTCACCAGCTTCTGCAGTTTCTCACATGAATCAGCCACCAGCGCTGTATCATCAGCGAACAACAACTGACTCACTTCCCAAGCTCTCTCATCCCCAACAGACTTCATACTTGCCCCTCTTTCCAAAACTCTTGCATTTACCTCCTTAACAACCCAATCCATAAACAAATTAAACAACCATGGAGACATCACACACCCCTGCCGCAAACCTACATTCACTGAGAACCAATCACTTTCCTCTCTTCCTACACGTACACATGCCTTACATCCTCGATAAAAACTTTTCACTGCTTCTAACAACTTTCCTCCCACACCATATATTCTTAATACCTTCCACAGAGCATCTCTATCAACTCTATCATATGCCTTCTCCAGATCCATAAATGCTACATACAAATCCATTTGCTTTTCTAAGTATTTCTCACATACATTCTTCAAAGCAAACACCTGATCCACACATCCTCTACCACTTCTGAAACCACACTGCTCTTCCCCAATCTGATGCTCTGTACATCCCTTCACCCTCTCAATCAATACCCTCCCATATAATTTACCAGGAATACTCAACAAACTTATACCTCTGTAATTTGAGCACTCACTCTTATCCCCTTTGCCTTTGTACAATGGCACTATGCACGCATTCCGCCAATCCTCAGGCACCTCACCATGAGTCATACATACATTAAATAACCTTACCAACCAGTCAACAATACAGTCACCCCCTTTTTTAATAAATTCCACTGCAATACCATCCAAACCTGCTGCCTTGCCGGCTTTCATCTTCCGCAAAGCTTTCACTACCTCTTCTCTGTTTACCAAATCATTTTCCCTAACCCTCTCACTTTGCACACCACCTCGACCAAAACACCCTATATCTACCACTCTATCATCAAACACATTCAACAAACCTTCAAAATATTCACTCCATCTCCTCACATCACCACTACTTGTTATCACCTCCCCATTTGCGCCCTTCACTGAAGTTCCCATTTGCTCCCTTGTTTTACGCACTTTATTTACCTCCTTCCAGAACATCTTTTTATTCTCCCTAAAATTTAATGATACTCTCTCACCCCAACTCTCATTTGCCCTTTTTTTCACCTCTTGCACCTTTCTCTTGACCTCCTGTCTCTTTCTTTTATACATCTCCCACTCAATTTCATTTTTTCCCTGCAAAAATCGTCCAAATGCCTCTCTCTTCTCTTTCACTAATACTCTTACTTCTTCATCCCACCACTCACTACCCTTTCTAATCAACCCACCTCCCACTCTTCTCATGCCACAAGCATCTTTTGCGCAATCCATCACTGATTCCCTAAATACATCCCATTCCTCCCCCACTCCCCTTGCTTCCATTGTTCTCACCTTTTTCCATTCTGTACTCAGTCTCTCCTGGTACTTCCTCACACCGGTCTCCTTCTCAAGCTCACTTACTCTCACCACCCTCTTCACCCCAACATTCACTCTTCTTTTCTGAAAACCCATACAAATCTTCACCTTAGCCTCCACAAGATAATGATCAGACATCCCTCCAGTTGCACCTCTCAGCACATTAACATCCAAAAGTCTCTCTTTCGCACGCCTGTCAATTAACACGTAATCCAATAACGCTCTCTGGCCATCTCTCCTACTTACATAAGTATACTTATGTATATCTCGCTTTTTAAACCAGGTATTCCCAATCATCAGTCCTTTTTCAGCACATAAATCTACAAGCTCTTCACCATTTCCATTTACAACACTGAACACCCCATGTATACCAATTATTCCCTCAACTGCCACATTACTCACCTTTGCATTCAAATCACCCATCACTATA